>NC_057939.1:7389715-7439715 GCF_018555375.3 Anguilla rostrata
TGCATGTGTGTGTGTATGAGGTGCTTGTGTGTGTGTGTGTGTTGTGTGTGTGTATGCGTGTGTAGTGTGTGTAGTGTATGGTGTTGTGTGAGTGTGTGTGTATGAGCGTGTGCGTGTGAGTGTGTGTGTGTGTGTGAGTGTGTGTGTGTATGAGCGTGTGCTTGTGAGTGTGTGTGTGTGTGTGTGTGTGTGTATGAGCGCGTGCTTGTGAGTGTGTGTGTGTGAGTGTGTGTGTGTGTATGAGCATGTGTTTGTGAGTGTGTGAGTGTGTGTACATGCATGCCCCCCTCTGAGCCTCTTTATCCCATTATTATGTTAATTTCAGAAAAGTATGACAGAGATAGCAGCCACATCAAGGGCACAAAATTGCTGCCGTTAGATTTCCATAATTCAGATAAGCCGGAAAGCACCTCACACGCCCTGTGTGTGTGTTAGTGTGTGTGTGTGTGTTTCTGCATGTGTGTGTTAGTGTGTGTGTGTGTTAGTGTGCGTGTGTGTGTGCGTGTGTTTGTGTGTGTTTGTGTGTGTGAGTGTTTCTGCATGCGTGTGTTTGTTAGTGTGTGTTTGTGTGTACGTGAGTGTGTGTTTGTGCGTTTATGTGTGTGTGTGTACGCGAGTGTGTGTTTGTGCGTATGTGAGTGTGTGTTTGTTAGTGTGCGTGTGTGTGTTTCTGCATGTGTGTTAGTGTGTGTGTGTTTCTGCGTGTGTGTGTGTGTACGTGAGTGTGTGTGTGTGTGTTAGTGCCGATGGTGGCTGACTGAACAGGTTGCCGTTAAGACCACTGGGCTCCTCCTAAAAAAGCAGAGGGTGCCAGATCTGCATCCTCATTTAAAAAAGAGGGAGCCAAGACACAGAAAGACGGGGGGGCGGAGGGAGAGAAAGAGCGAGAGGAGAGGAAAGACAGACAATCAGAGACAGAGATAGTATAGGAGAGAAACAGAGAGAGAGCAGAGGAGAGACGGAGAGAGAGACAGAGGAGAGAAGAGACAGAGACAGAGAGAGTGAGGAAAGGAGAGAAGGAGAGGTAGAGACTAGAGGAGAGACAGAGAGACGACACAGAGACAGAGAGAGAGCGACAGACAGAGTGAGGAGAGGAGAGAGACAGAGAGAGAGCAGAGAGACAGACTGAGACAGGGAGACAGAGAGAGGGGGAGAGAGACAGACAGAAAGAGAGGGGGAGAGAGACAGAGAGAGAGCAGAGAGACAGACTGAGACAGGGAGACAGAGAGAGGGGGAGAGAGACAGACAGAAAGAGAGGAGAGGAGAGGAGACAGGCAGAGAGAGAAAGAGAGAGACAGACAGAGGAGAGGAGACAGGCAGACAGAAAGAGAGGAGAGGAGACAGGCAGAGAGAGGAGAGAGAGAGAGAGGGGGAGAGAGACAGACAGAAAGAGAGGAGAGGAGAGGAGAGGAGAGGAGACAGGCAGAGAGAGGGGGAGAGAGACAGACAGAAAGAGAGGAGAGGAGACAGGCAGAGAGAGGGGGAGAGAGACAGACAGAAAGAGAGGAGAGGAGACAGGCAGAGAGAGGGGGAGAGACAGACAGAAAGAGAGGAGAGGAGAGGAGACAGGCAGAGAGAGAATAAAGGAGGCAGCCTCCTCTCAGCTCTTTATCTCCGCCGTTGTGTGGCTGAAAATTGACAAATCGTCTGACATATAAAGAGATGCACTTTTAAGTGGGGGTTACGCTGTTCTTTCTGAAGAGACGCTTTGTATTTAAAACTGACAGGAGAGTGTGTGTGTGTGTGTGTGTGTGTGTGTGAGGAGCAGCCTTTCTGCTCCTCCCCCCCACCCCAGCGCCCCCCCCCCCTCCCCAAAACTCCACAGGGGTGTTTTTCAGCACCAGGCGGGTGCTCGCGCTTCCGGAACATTCATCCTCTAACACGTTTTCCTGAGACTCGCAGCATCCCACACAGAGCGGATTAATTCATTATTAAACAGGGATCGTGATCTGAACAAAGAGAGGCGCATTTCAGAAACACAATCGCAATCCGAATTCGGAAATACCGACGGAAAAAAAAAACGGTCGCAATTGGGAACGTAAAAACAAAAAAATATTTTAAAAAAAAAGGCTGATTAAGAAGACGACGGCAGCCTGTACGGCGCGTTCTGATGAATACGGTCCCAGTCGGAATTAAGACAGATCCTCACGCGTGAACACATCTGCCGTGACTCAGAGAGGAGGAAGAGGCCCCGGCACGCCTCAAAGCACCAGAGAACGCACGTCAGGCGCCGGGAGGGTAAACCTCCCGATCTCTCTCCGTCCGTCCGTCTGTCTGTCTGTCTGTCTGTCTAGCCCCGCCTCAGTCTGCGGGCGTGTCACGGCTTCCTAAACATTACCTCCGAGCCGTGATGAGGCGAGGAAGTTGTTTCTGAGCTCGGCACGCTGTCCTGATCTGATAAGTCTGCGGCGGGTGGACGTAGATCGGCTGAGCGCAAGCCAACGGCGCAGGCCTCCGTGGGCGTATGGGGGGGGGGTACCATAGACGTTTCGCTCTGTTACCAGCCAGGCAAGGAAAGGCGGCGTACCATAGATGTTTCTCGAGGATCGGAGAAGTGTACGATCGGGCTGCACCATAGAGAGAAGGATGACTTCAGCCTCAAACCGTTTCTCTTGGCGAGGAGGACGAGCAAATGAGGAATGTTATCGGGGTCTGGGGGAGCCAGCAGAGATTATTATGACGCCCCACTTGTGTGTAAAAATGGAGTGCGTATTTTTAAAAAAGCAAACAAACAAAAGAAATAATTTTTAAAAGCCTCAGGACTTCATAAGCCGAGGATGGGGGGGGGGGGCATGTTGCGAACGCGGGGCGAACAGAAGAGCGAGCTTCGTCTCTCCTCCTCCTCCTCTCCTCTGTTTTTCCGCGCGCCGTGCGTCACGGCACAGGCTGTGCCGCGAACATTTGGCCGGGGAGGGAGAGACGTGCCAAATCTATCTGTGGAATTCTCGCCGCCTCTCCGTCGCCGGTCCCTCGCATAAACAGAGGGATTCACAGATATGAGAGAGAGAGAGAGAGAGAGAGAGAAAGAGCTGGGGGGGGGAAGGAGGGGGGGCCATTGATGTGATTTAAAGAGGACTCAGTCCCTCCGGGCAACCTGGCCTACCAACAACTCCGTATGAAACAACTCCCTGGCTGAGCAGACACACTCACATGCTGCAGGAACAAGGACACGCGCGCACACAAACACACACACACGCACAGGCACACACACGCACACACACACAGGCACGCACAGGCACACACACACACACACACACACACACACACAGGCACGCACACACACACACACACCCGCACACACACACGCATTCACACACAGGCACACACACACGCACACGCACGCCAGTACCCCTGCATAATCCACCGGCTGTAGCATGGTAATAGGCAGGGGTGTTGCGCTAACAATGCTAATGTCTTGTTATTGGGTTCTAACTGGCCGCAGTGCCCCCAGGAAACATGAAATAAGCCCTAATTCCATCTCAGCCCGCCAGCCTCACCTGAATACCCAACCGAGCGGATTTCGCTGGGTGTAGGGGGGGGGGGGCGGCACACGCACGCACACCGCGCCGGGCAGGAAGCGGAAGAACGGCGAGGGCGAGGGGAACGGGGCGAGCGTGACCGCGCTAATGCGCCGCGGAAAATGAAAACATTAAAAACCAATCATGTATCAGATGTGGGGTTAACTGGGAGGCGCCCCCCCCCCCCCCCCCCCACCACTCAACCCCGCCGGCAGGAAGGTGCAGTGGAGAGGGTGGTGGAGGAGGAGGCGGGATTATGGGGATTAATGGCCCGGACCCTTCCCGCTAAAACCTGCGCGGGAAACGCTACTCTGCTACGCTCTCCACCGCGCTCCCTCCAGGCGCTAACGCGGAGCTTAGGCTAACCGAGCTCGTCCTGCGCAGGTCCACGCGAGACGCGCCTTTTCTGGAGCTGGTTCCCGTGGCGATGGCGGGCAGCCTCCCGCCTGAGGTTTACGGAACAGTCCGAATGCACCAATCAAACAGCGCTGCTGCTCAGCCTCCGTCTTTTCTCCGGTTTGTTGTTGACAAAAAAACGTGCTTGTAAAACGGATCTGTTTGTCTGAAAAGGCGCAGGGCGCTATACTCCGAGAGCGGTCGCCCAGAGAGAGTAGCGCGGCGCGCGGGGTCCGGAGACGAACGAGAGCGCCGGTCGACCCGAGCTCGGCGTCATGGCGACCGGGCGCGTCGTGCGAACCGGGGTTCCCCCCCTCCCCACTCTCAGAGGGCTCATGTAAATGCACAGGTGTGCAGGCGAGCGAGCGGTGGGGTGGTGAGGAGGGGTGAGGGGGCGGAGGCACACACACACACACACACACACACACACAGCTCAGGGCTCTGAAAGACAGCCAGCCTTTTACAAGGCCTCCCATCCTGAGCAGCCATTCTTCTCCCGGGGAGCCCTGTCCCCATTGACATGGAAATGTATTCCGACAGACGACCCGGCATTAATACAGCACCCCTCTGAGGCTCCCAGCCACCCAGGGCCGGCCACTTCAATGCCCCTCTTCTGCTCCGGCTGCGTCCGGGTGTGGAGGTGTGTGTGTGTGTGTGGCGCTGTGTGTGTGTGTGTGTGTACGCCTGTTTGTGTGTGTCTGTGTGTGAGTGTCTGTATGTGTGTGTGTAGGGATTTTTGGTGTGTGTGTGCAGGGATTTTCAGTGTGTGTGTGTTTGTGTGTAAGGATCAGGGTGTGTGTGTGTGTGTGTGTGTGTGTGTGTGTTTGTGTGTAAGGATCAGGGTGTGTGTGTGTAGTGTGTGTGCGTGTTTGTGTACTGTGTGTGTGTTGTGTGTCAGACTTCTTCTATTCTGGGCTCCAGAAGTAGCAGTAATCCACACGTCTCTCCTTCATCTGGGGAAAATAATCCCAATCATGGTGAAGTGTCACCTGACCCTCTGTCACTGCTGGGGGGGGCCCTGGGGGGCTTATTTACATAATGGCTAATAACAGCCCCTCCCACCTCCCCCCCCTTCTGTACAATCTCTGCTCCTGCCCCTATTCCCCAACCTCCGTTCCCTCTCATTCTCTCCCTTTGGTGCTCCTCCTACCTCTCCCTCTCCTCTCCCTCCTCCTCCTCCTCCTCTCCTAACCCCTTCCTCGTTCTCTGGGCGGTGAACACGTTAACATTCCGGGCCACTCAGGAGAAAAACGGGTGGAGCCGCATCCTCTCTCCAGCCGAAACGGGTGTAGCGAACCCGAGGGGCTGACACCCTCCAACAGCCCCCCCACCTCCCACGCCACCAGGAAAACTTCACACGAGCACACTTCGGGTCCGGATCAGAAAAACCGAACAGAATGGCGACTGGGGCCGCAGAGGCTTCTGGGAAAGGCCCGCTCCAGCGAGCTTTCTGCAGGCAGCCCGGGAGCTGGGCGAACCGGAGGGGGTGCGAACATCAGCCTGCTAAGAATAAACACAGCACCGGCTCACCTGTCTCCCTCTCTCTCTCTCTCTCTTTCACGCTCTCTCTCTCTCTTTCACGCTCCTTCTCCCTCTCCTCTCACACTCCGCATCTCTCTACATCTCACTTTTCTCCTTCATCCTCTCAGCGTTCCAATCTCCTCCTCCTCCTCCACAGCCGCACCCGACCCAGGACTTCAGGAGTTTTTGCGAGTCTCAAGATTTTGCTCTGCGCTGCGTTTTTATCAGATTGGAAATTCACGGAGGAGATTGCAAACCGGTCTAATTGCAAACTGAACGGGGGGGGGGGGGGGACGATTTCCAGAACTTTCTGCCTCGAGCGCTTCTGTTCTCCAGTAATGAAAAATAAAAAGCGGAATGAGTAATGCGTCTCCCACACTGTTCACACGCACCCCGTCTTCGCTCCTACGGAAAGAACTTTGCAAGAGTTTTCTTGGCGTCGAAGAGGAAGATTTACAGACTTCCAAAACAAGAAGCTGTCGACTCTACTAACAGTGAAGTTTGGGCTCAGACCAGTGCAGTTGGGGGGTGGGAGCGGACGGGGGAAGGGAACCCCAACAACACTCCACTCAGCGCAAGTCAAACACTAGAATCAGCACAAACAGACAAAGGGTCAAGGGTCAACGCGACACGTTTTGGAGGGAAAATAAAAGTTGTGGGAAAAAAGGGGATGTGACCACAGCCTGTGAGATGGCCTCAGTCCACTTCCTGGAAAGTGCAGTGTCATTACTGATCCTGAAAAGCACACAGAGAAACGGGGGAGGCGCCTGGCGTGTGTTCGGGTGAGAACGCCAGACCCTCTGTACTCTGCGCTCTCTCAGTGGAAAAAAGAAAGAGGCCCAGTAGGAGGGGCCTGGTTTGGCGTAAACACCGTGACCTTGCCGGCTAGGGCTCACGGGGAGGGCCGATCTTCTGTAGGCGTGACAAAAAAGAAAAAAAAAAAGGAGGGAAAAGCAAAGTCGAGGAGGCTAAAGGCGGGAAGGGTAAAGGTCAAAGGGCGCTGCGTTGCCACAGGGAAGCGCGAGCGATGGTTGCGCTAGTCCCTTACGGAAGCCTGCCGCTCACCTTCCGAGCCAGAGGGCAAAGGTCAAAGGGCGCTTCGTTACCACGGGAATCGCGAGCAACGGTTGCGCTAGTCCCTTACGGAAGCCTGCCGCTCATCACCCGAGCCGGAGGGCCAAGGTCAAAGGGCGCTGCGTTGCCGCGGTGAAAGCGCGAGCGGCGGTCGCGCTAGCCCGTTACGGAAGCCCGCTAGCTGGGCGCTGGATCCGGAGCCCGGGGCAGGCTGGTGCCGAGCGCCGCCGGAGCGCCGCTATGCAGATGAAGGCGGAAGACTCCAGGGAGAGGACAAACGGAGTAACTGTGAGCGAATGGGGCGGCACGTCCTTACCCTGAATAATGTTGTGTGAAGAGCCGTATACGCCTCCACCGCCAGGCAGGCTCGTTTAGGGTAAATGGCCTCTACTTCACAGGGAGGGCTAAATGAGAGTAAATGGCGTAGAGTCTCTACGCCCTCAGAACCAGGGGCTGAGGACAGTGTCCTGACTCTAAAAAATTGAGCAATTGACTGCAGTATCTTCACCCTCAGAACGGGTAAATAAGGACAGTGTTTTCACACCGAAACCAGGGTAAACGAGGACAAACGCTGGTAACTGCATTCACCTTTAGAACAGTGAAACCATGGAGGGCAAAGGGTGTGCCATTGTGCTGTGTGTACGTTGTGGTGTATGCATGTGTACGTGTGTGCGTTGTGGTGTGTGTGCACGTGTGTAAGCATGCGTATGTTGTGGTGTGTGTGTATATGTTGTGGTGTGTTTGCGTGTATGTTGTGGTATGTTTCCGTGTGTGTGTGCGCGTATGTTGCTGCGCGTGCGTGTGTGTGCGCATGTGTACATGCTGCGGTGCGCTCGACGCCGCCCTTGCCTTTGCTCTGTGGCGGGTTCTGGCTGCGGTCTCGGAGGATGTTGATCTGGTACACGGCGCCGTACGGCTCGAACAGCTCCTTCAGCTCCTTCTCGGACCAGGACCGCGGGATCTGGCCCACGAACATCTTGATGGCGTCCGGGTCGGGCTGGTCGGAGTGCTCCAGCGCCCCGTTCATCTTGCTGCCCGTGCCGTTGCTGCGGGACAGGGGGGAGAGGGGGGGGGGCGCCGTTAGGGGGCTCTGATGTCACACACACACACACACACACACACACACACTCCCGGCTGCTAACACTGGACTCACAGAGGAGCACAGAAACACGTGCAGTACAGCCCACTTTGTTTATACGCATTACGCAACAAAGAATTAGAGTCCAGTTTTGTGAAAGCAGGCATGTTATTTTGAGACTAGTTACAAGGTACTGTGGTACAAATTACACAAAGCCCTCCTTACACACACACACACCGCCAGTAAGAGCTATCAGAGTGAGGGACACACACACACACATGCGTGCGTGCACTGACGCACACACACATGCACTCAGGCACATACAGCTCCAGTAGTGCCCATCAGTGAGGGGGACAGACACACACACACAGACACACACACTCTCTCTCTCTCTCTCTCTCTTTCTCTGTTGTGAGTGGATGGGGGAGACGGGCTGCAGCTGCTGGCACTACAGCGGGCCAATGGGATTTGGGTAAAGGAGTCACGTGACACATGAAAGGAAACTGAAGTCGTTCAGAGCACAGCGAAAAGCTGCACAAACCCACCCAGCTTCCACATCACAGTTTAGTAAGGCCTGCGAGAGCGTCCACACACACACACACACACACACACACACACAAACACACGCACACACACACACACACAAACACACGCACACACACACACACACACACACACACAAACACACGCGCACGCGCACACACACACACGCGCGCGCGCGCACACACACACGCACGCACACGCACACACGCACTCACAAATGCGTACACACACACACACACACTCAGATCCCCAGTGAGGGAGCAGAGCTGAGAGAGGGAGATTAGCACCCAGAGTGATGAAAGCCGAGCTTAGAGAGAGAGAGAGAGAGAGTGAGAGAGAGGGACTCACTGTACCCCCCGCCTCCCCCCCCACAGGCCCTCCTCCCCGCTGCCAAACCTCCCAGCCCTGCACCTGCTCAGAGCCGCCGTCTCTCGCGCCCGCCGCTTAACGTGAACCCGCCCCGCGCTAATGCTAATAAGAGCTCTGCCCAGGCCCTGCCCAACATGGCCGCCAAGAGGGAGAGAGGGGCCCTGCCCAACATGGCCGCCGAGCGCTGAGAGGGAGGGAGAGAACAGAGGAGAGAGAGAGAGACAGAGGCCCTACCCAACATGGCTACCGAGAGAGAGCGAGAGGACAGAGAGAGGCCCTATCCAACATGGCTGCCGAGCGCTGAGAGAGAGAACAGAGGAGAGAGAGAGAGACAAAGACAGAGAGAGAGAGGGAAGAGACAAAGACAGAGAGCAGACAGAGAGACAAAGACAATGAGAGAGGGAGACGGAGTGAAACAAAGACAGAGAGAGAGAGAGAGAGAGAGAAGCAGAGAGAGGGGCACAGAGAAAAAGAGGAGAAGTTCGAACAGTAGCACTTCCCCATCTTAGCCTCAGCGCAGCCCGGTTCTCCAGGGCCCCTCGCACACCCGCTTGCTAACTCAGCGGCGGGCTAACGCTCGGCCCGACATCGAAGCCAGCGACGCAGCGCCCGCGCAACAACGCCGCCGCTAACACACCAGCACAGCGCCGCGAACACACCAGCACAGCGCCGCGAACACACCAGCACAGCGCCGCCGCGAACACACCAGCACAGCGCCGCGAGAACCGCGGGCTCCTATTCACACCGGCGCGAGGCCCCCGAAGGAGCAGCCCAAACAACTGCCCGACGTCCCCCCGACTGCACTCAACCCCACCCGCGCTAACGCTAACGCGACCGCCGCAGTCCTGCTGCAGCGCTGAGCGAATGCTACGACAACGCTGCGCGTTAGCTGGCCGAGGCCGCCTTCAGAGCAATTTAAAGAAAAACACTTTGCAAAATAAAAGCATAAAACACCTGGGGCAATTTGTCAGCAAACCGTGGATTTAAAATGGCGACATTCTCAGCCACTCTCTCTCTCTCCGGGCATAAAAAAAAGGAACGCCGCAAGACTATTTGTGGGAATCTTTACCATATCACCGTAAAGCCTAATAATGAAGGCCTTTTGTATTGGCAAAGCTGACAAATGACCATGTGGGCAAGCCCACAGTACAATAGAGCACCTTTCCGCGAAAGAAACAAATCGATATGTTTTTATACCATTTTACACAACGAGCCTTATTTTTATTCGATACGAGCAAAGGGAGGATGAAACACACACGGGGAAATGTAGGCCAAGCACGAGCGGCCTGAACGATAAACACCTGACTGCAGTACAGACGTGCTCAGAGAGCGGGGAAAGGAGAGAGGGAGAGAGGGAGACAGGGGGAGAGAGAGGGGAAGAAAGGAAGAGGGGGAGAGAGGGGAAGAAGGGGAAAGGGGGAAAGGGAGGGTGAGAGTGAAAGAGAGGGGGAGAGAAGGGAAGAGGGTGGAAGAGGGGCAGAGAGGGGAACAAGGGTTGAGGGAGGGGAAGAGGGGGAGAGAGAGAGCGGGAGATGGGGATAAAGGCAGGAGAAAGAGACAGGGGGAGAGGGTGAAAGGGGAAGAGGGGGAGAGAGAGGCAGCAGAAAGGGACGGGGGGAGAGGAGGAGGGGAGGGCAGGGGGTGTAAACACACAGACCTTTGTACGCGGGACATCCATCTCCTGCAGAAAGAGCCAAACTTCTCGGCGGAGGCGTCCATGTTTATCTTAAAGGACCTCAAGGACATGCCGGATAAAAGGGAGGATGAACGCGGGGTCTCGCCCTCCTCCTCCGCCAGCTCCGCTTCGCTCCCCCCCCACCCCCCCGCGCCCTGGCGCTCCTCGCCCGTCGCCAGGCACGGGCCGGAGGAGTTACTGCCGCGGCGAGAGAGAGGAGCCGCCACCCCGCCGCCGCCGCCGCTGTCCCGCTAACGCAGGAAGAGGAAGCGCCCGCGTGCACCGCGACGGCTCAGCGCCGCGGCGGGAAGTCCATGCCGGGCCGCCTCGGGCTCCCCGAAATCTCTCCTGCGCGGACGGTTAGCGCAGTCAGCGAGGTTAGCGGGATCACAGAGCCCCGTGCTCTGCTCTGCGGCTCTGCGATGGCACAGCGAGTAACCTACAGCCCCCTGTCAAAGCCTCGGGTGGGGGGGGGCGGGGGGTGTGGTGGGGGGGACAAACAGCGATTGTTCCGGGACCCAAGAACGCCAATTCAGCCGCCCCCCCCCCGGGGGCCACAATGGCCCGTGTGTGTGAGGAACGCATCGCAATGCGGAGGAGTCTCCAGCCCGCCCCGGCACCGCCGCCGCACGGCGCCGCGCGTCCGCGCAGCGGGGCCAGGACCGCCAACACGCTCGCTTACGGAAGCAACGGAATGTGGTCTGTTCAGGAACTCAAAAATACACCCCGCCCGGGGTGTGAATGCATGATGGGGGTCGTAGTTCGCCGCTGTAGCTGCTGCTCTTCACTCCGCAGTCTGGAAACAGGAGGGCGGGGGGCGAGGGGGGGCAGGCGCTGAATGATGTCCCCTCTACCGCCATCGCGCGGTTTGGCCCGCGGGACCTTGGCACGGCGGGGTACACATTGGCGGGTTGTCTGTGGTTATTAAGCAGGACGTCCCGGGGCAGGGATTAGGCTGGCGAATGCTCCCTCCGCAGCCACAGACACCCCCCCCCCCCCCACGGCCCCCCCCATGGCCCGTGCCAACTGCCGGTCTAATGGCAGATCCGTCATCTCCGCCGTCCTCCAGCGGCCTCTGGAGTCACAGCTCACAGCGCACAGATGGGCTGGGCCCCGGACCTCACCGCCCCCCCCGCCCCCCACCCGAACCAGGCGCACAGCCGGCCACGCGGAACGTCACCGCCCTCCTCCCCAAATCAGCCACGGGCCGGCCCAACAGAATCAGTCGCTTCCAAAACGTATTTAACCCCCCCCGCGTTCAGGAAGTGAGCACGTTTCCAGTCCCCTCACAGAGCCAATCAGAGCGCGGGTCACGCAGACGGTTTTAATGTGAGCTCCAGGAGTAAAACCCGACTGAACTTAACATCAGCCCGGGTCTGACAGCTGTGCTGGCGGGGGCCTCCTCCCCCCCCCCCAGCCCCCCCAGCCCCGCTCAGGAGCGCTGACAGGTAACTGCTTAATAACAGTAATCAGTAATGCTTCATGATCCTAATTAATCACATTTATAACGATGCCAGGCCGCTCCGCGCGCCACCAACACACACGCGTGTAAGTGCTGGCACACACGCACTCGCATGCACACACACACACACACACGCACACACACACGCACGCCACATGCTACACACACACACACGTGTGTAAGTGCTGGCACACACACGCTCGCATGCACACACACATACACACGCACACGCACACACACACACACACGCACGCCACATGCTACACACACACACGTGCACACCCATCTCATTGGAAGCATGAGCATCAATTTTCAAAAGAGAAGACAAACAGTACCGGCGTGTCAGTATTTAATGCTTCGATACCCCATCTGTGATTTTACCGAGAGCTTTATCTTTCCTGTCAATACCTCAAGACAAACTGTCAGTTCTGTATTGTTAACAATGCCTGATCAGCGAACCATGCATTTATTCACTGTTAAACAGGAATGACAGCAGCGCTGCTTCCTGCATCGCGTAGGTCTCGTTCACAGGAAGCCCAGCGTGGAGCAGGGAAACGATGTTACTCGGTTCTACTTGACAATAGCGAAAAAAAAAAAAACCCACCTTTTTAGACAATTTTTTTTTATTATCATGCAGCAAACTCAAAAACCAGAAATAACAAACCGTTACTCAACAGGGCCCCCCCTGAGCGCCCCCCCGAGCGCTCCTGGAGAGCGCGGAGACGGAGGTAAACAACGGCCTCGCCAGTTACGAGAGGCGATCTTTCTCTGTTCCCGCGCTCGTCCCCAGCTTCCCGCGCAGAGCCACGCCCTTTGCGGCAGTGGCGGAGGTACGGGGGGGGGGCGGCGCCGCCGACGGCCCGCCCGTCCGCCACCACCACCGCCGCCGCGCAAAACGCGTTGCGTGGCTGAAGGGGAGAAAAGAAAGAAAAAAGAAAAGAAGAAAAGGACATTCCATTTTCCCCCCGGGCGCCCTCCTCGCAGAGCGGAAAATTTAACCCGTAACGAAAGCGCCTCTCCCTCTCTCTCTCTCTCTCTCCCTCTCGTACCCGCCCCGGCGTGCCTCAGCTGGGGCCGAAATGAAGACTCGCAGCTCTCCTGTTTACGGGGAGGAGATCCGCAGGGGGGGAGAGGGGGTGTGCTCAGGGGGGTTGGTTCTCGCGGGCAGCGACGGCGGCGGATGTTCTGCTTTCTCCTCGTTCTCCGCGCGGTACCGTTTCGAACCCGCTGCGCCGGACCCCGCCGGGGGGGGGGAAGCTTTGGCGGGATCAATCGCGGCTCCAGGTTTCTCCTGGGGGCCAAACAACGCGAGCCCCGCTCTGCGCTCCCCCCTCATACACACGCACACACACACACACACACACACACACTCACACACACGCACGCACGCTGGCCAACTCCATCAAAGCAGCTCTCTGCATCGCACCGCAGACCGCAATCATAACAGAAGTTGTTTTCGTTGAACTACCAGCCTGACAGTGACCAACCGCTGCTGCAGAGGCCAACCCTCCAGCCCTCAGACCTAGTCCCCCTCACCCCCCTCACACCGCTCCCGGGGGGCCGACCTTCGCCGCGGCGCTCCAACGGGTCAGACGCAGCGGCCGCTGGTCGAAACAAACTCTCAATACGCCCCCCCCGCCCCCCCTCAGACCGCCAGCGGGCGTCACGGAAACGCCGCTGTTACTGAGGACTGCGCGGCATTCTGAAGGTCTACGCGGCGGCGGGAGGAGCTTCAGACGGCTGAATGACGGACAGGTCGCCGCCGACGCCAAGGTCACCGCGATTATCCAGATCCCCGCTAAAGCTACTCTGGACTGTCAACGGGGCGGATTATGAAGGCGCGGTCAGCAGATAGCGGGCGGGCGGGTGGAGGTTGGCGGTAGGGGAGGGAAAGACGGCAGCCGCGTTCGGCCGAGCCTCCTCGAGCGGCCGCCTGAACGAAGGGGCTCGTTAAGCGCAAACGCCGCGTTCTGCTGGGACAGGGCGAACGACGCCCACGACTGCCACACCGATCATTTCCCAACACGGTGACCGTAAAAACGTAAGTGCTTGGCACCGAATTACAAGACCGGCGCCATCTGGGATGTTAACCTCAAACCTGCCGGTCCAGCCCCTGAACCACACCAATGCCCCACTGTTGAGTAGAACTTCCAGTAATTTGAGAGAATTATCTGAATAACTGTGTCAGTCTTGGGTGTCGCAGTATTCATATCAGGTTACCCGTTTATTCTAAAGGTTTGCAGGATAGTATATTTATAGATTATATATTATATAAAATGCCTATAGCTAAAAGGGCTCGTTATCTCTCGGGCCTGCGCTATCACCTCGCATTGCATTTTCCACTCCGCTCGCTTGTGCGGTAACCATGGAGACGGGCAACTCCGGGAAATTATCGGATGAGTGCCATGCTGCTAATCACGTCAACGAGTTGCTTTTTGCCCCCAGAACCCCAACCCCCACCCCCCCCCCCCCGAACCCCACCCCCCAAACAATAACGCCACCACTAACGACAGCAACATCACCGCTGACAAGAGAAGGATGAAGTCATGCGGACTTCCGAAGACTTTCAAAGTTTCCAAAATAGTTAGACAGGAAGGGGGGGGAGAAACTATTTAACAAAAACTTCTAGCTACAGACGCTAGGTTTCGTCTCCTCAGTCTACCGTCTGCGGGCGAGGAGGGACAGGAGCGATTTCCCGGGAGCGCGAAACCACGGCGGACCCGCACACACACACGCCACCCACCCGCGCGCACATCAAAGCCGCGCGCGGGAACGCTAGCTTGCTAGCCCACTCGCCTCGCTCCGCGCCGCCTGGGCCTGGCACAGTCCCGGCGTGGGGGAATACAGGTCTCTCTTCTGCAGGAAGCGAATCAGGAACCAGCCATTTACGCTCATTTCATCACATTCGTGTTGTTGAGCTGCATAACTGCAAGAATTATCAGCGTTTTGGAGGAAAAACTATTGTGATGCGTCCGCACGCGCGCTACGATAAGAAGAAAAAAATAGTGTGTGAAACACGGTGTAGTACTGGTGAAACTGAATGTTAAATCCGCGGAGTTGGGCAGAGTTTCCGATTCCCGGAGGGGAGAGAAACATTACCAGCGTTCCCCTGCATACCTGAGCGGCTCCTCAGCCTTCAGGCGCTAACCCGGCCCGCCAAAACACGAAAAAAATCCCCCAAAACCTGTTAAACCAACGGGCCCCCCCGCTGAGAGACGAGGCAGCTATCGTTTCCGGAGCCGACAATGAACTCGCAAACATCGTTTGCTATTAGCGAAATGGAAACGGTTTTATTTGTTTACTTATTTATTTTAACTAGGAGAGGAGCTGCTCTCCCATTGCAGTAAGGAACTGTTAAGCCACTCGCATGCATGCTGACCCCACTGAGCATTAACGGGTCAGAAGCCTTTATACCCCCCCCCCAGCAGGGTACAGAGAAGGCGGGGGGTTGGGGTTAAGAGTGTGGGAGGGCCGCATCCTGGAATGTGCGGCACTTGAGCACGCGTGGCACACGATCGAGCGCCGTATATAGCGCACTGCGTAGCGTATTTTTCACGTTTCGGTATGCGGGTTGTAGATGCCGCAAGTCAAGTTTCCCAAAACGGGCGCTCGGTAGCTCTGCAGCTGTACGGCCGCACGCACAGTCCTCCCCCCTCCATTGTGATGAGATCACATCCCTGCCGTTGCTATGGCGCTGGTATCCCCCCCCTGCCCATCGCAGGAACGCTGGAATGGCGGTGCCCTGTCACCAACGGCGGCCGATGTCACCGGTCTGAGCACCCGGCGTTCATCGCTCTCTCTCCAGCAAGAAACCGCCACGCGAGGGTCCCCATTGGCTCAATATCGATACCCGCACCCCGCCCACAACCGGCGTCCTCCTAGCTGTGTACAAGTGTCCACCTAAAGTCCAGAGCACTCCACAGCTCGTGCAAACTACCATGAAAGTTGGCCTTTGACCTTTGTTTCTTGAACAGCGTGTGCACACGTGTCTGTGTGTGTGTGTGTGTGTGTGTGTGTCTGAATGACAGCTTGCGAGTGACTGACCAAGGTGACAAGTTGGAAAAAAAAAACAAAAAAAAAAACAGTGGTCATCGGAAAGCTGACGGGCGGGGACAGCTGGCTCCCGGGGGCCATTTGGCTCGGCGTGCGGCGCGCACGGGGACCATCGCGTGAATTCCCCCCACCCGCAGGGGTCAGGGGTCAAGGATTCAGAGTCGTAAACACGACTGGAGGGACTGGGGTAGCCTGATGATGCTCGCTTAAAATTCCCCTGATTTGGCATGTTAAATGAGCGGAGACTCGGTAAGAGGGGGCTGGCGGGGGGGCAGCCGGACCGACGCGGGCGAGAGGGCGGCCCAAACGCTCCCTAAAAGCTCAGAGGGGACCCCGCTCCCGCCCGCCGCGGGAACCGTCGCCGTGGGAACGGCGCTAACGGAGCCGCAGAGCCCTGACGGCGGAGCCACGCCCGCACGCCTGACGGGCAGGTGCCCGCGCGGGGCGGGCGGTGCCCTCGTCTGGCCGGCGCGACGGCTCGTGCCAAACCTCGGCGATTCGGCGACCTCTCGATGCCAGGCCGCCTGCCAGACCCGGTAAAACACAGAGAGAGAGAGAGAGTTCAACGTCCCCCTCAGTACCGACGGACGCGTCGCGTTAAGCGAGAGAGATGGAGGCGTAATGGATAACACAGACTGAAAAAGAAAAAAACCCCAGAGAGACAGATGAAGGAAATTTTAAATGAAGGACTGAGAGACTGGAAGGGAGCCCGCCTCATCTCCAGCAGGGTCACAGAGACTGGGCCCTTAAAAGACCCAACCTGGCCTGCTTCATTTAACACACGGTTATAACAGAGAGTGGAACCATGCATGGAAAAATAATACCTCCTGCTGTTCCCCCTCTCTCCTTCTCTCTCTCTCTCTCTCTCTCTAGCTAAACTGGAGCTGCTAACTGCCCCTTATCTTCCTTCAGATAAGCCGTATAGGTAATTACCAATGACTAATTACTATGTGGCAGACAGGGGTGGGAAATCCAGGTTCAGGAAGTAAAAGTCCTCCCCAGAATTCTGTCCCGATCGCCCGGATTTCGCTAATTACCACAGTCCTTCGGCCAGGAGGCAGAGCCGATCCGTGGAATCAGCCGGCTGAGTTCACGGGTGTGTAAAAAAAAAAAAAAAAACCAGTTGGCAGGACTCTCACTTTTTTATGACCCCGGGACTTCTCACCTCCGGCGGCACCGTCTCTGACTGAGTCGAGTCGTGGAGTCGCAGCCCGTGCCAAAGCGTGTTTAGAGCGGCGGAGAGAGGGAGGGGGAGAGAGGGAGAGAGGGGGAGTGGAGGAGTGAGCAGACCCAGGCCTGCGTTCGCCGGTGACGACAGGCCGGTCCGTTACCGTCGGTAACTCGTAGAGAACTTGTAGCTCCGCTCGTTCCTGGCTCCGCCCCCCACGGAGAGACCGGCACAAACAACCGCGCGCCCCCCCCCCCCCCCGCCCTTTCGAGAAGGAACGCAGCGCTCCGCTCGTTAAGCGCAGAGGCTTGTGCTGAGAGCGCGGGCGCACGCCAGTACCTCGTAAAATCCCAAAAAACGACTCCACTCCTGGACCGGGCCCAGCTCCTCTCCAAAACAAACAAGAACCGCGCCCGAGACACGACCGCAAAAAAAGTACTCCGTGTTCCTGGAGCCCCCCCATAACCCCCCCCCCCCCAGGGATGAAGAGAGAGACTTTTCTGCTTGGTTAACCGCCGCATTGCGTGCACCTCCGTGATTACCCCTTAAGAACCCTGTACAATAACAATCCCGGACCGTAGAACGCACACGCTGGAAATTATCGCCAAAATATACATTACAGTTATTACTCCTCGCTGCAACAATACACCCTCTTTCTTCCCCGATGATCCGCCATGGCGCTCTGTGAAAAACAGGCCCTTTATGTGCTGCCGAGTTCCTGCTAATAATGATGCATTCAGCGAGGACTGTAATGACACCTTATTAAGCAGACGGGGGTGGGGTGGGGGGGGGGTGGGGTTTGGGGGGGGGTTGAGAGGTGCACACACTTCAGTAAAGATTGTGCTGCTGCCGTCGCTGCTTCGATGAAGACATTTCCACACTTTGCGCCATTAATCATAATCACATTACCGTCGAGCTGGAGATAAAATTAGGACGCGAAATACCAAACAAAACAAATATTAATCAAGCCGTGGGGAGGGGGTTGGGGGGGTCTGTGGCTATACCTGCCAATCAGAGGGGGCAAATCGATGAGAACGGACCAGAGGGGCAAGAGTTCAAGTTACATCACCCTGAAACAGGACCCTTCAAACAAGCAACCAGCACGTTTCAGCCATTTTTACTGCAGATTTACAAAAACAAAAACACAGCAAGAATGAAAAAAAATAATTATTATTGTACTGCACGTGGAACAGAAAACTAGAAACAAATGTTGGTGGCGAGGCGTGTGGGGCAGTCCGTAGGGCAACCGACTCTTCGGCCAGTAGTCTCCCTACGCTGAGGAAGGTTAGCTCTCCAACGCGGAGTGTTTTCTGGAGCTCTCTCAGCTACCCCATCGCTATCTGTTACCCTCTCTGCTTTTCACTAGTCCGATTAAAGCAAAGAAATGAAAAAAGAAATGGAAAAGGAAGATGAACTGCCCACTAGAATGATGAGAAAATAATAATGCTGAATTAAAAAAAAGAATAATATTGAAACGAAGAGAAATGAGCACATTCTGATTAAAAATAACGTGTACCTCTGTGAGTAAATAAAAGAAATGCAGGCTATTTCATAATAACTGTTCGAATGCACACATTTTAATATGGGGGGGGGGGAGCAGATCTTCTCCCCAGGCACACAGAACACCTCACCCCCACTACAATAACAGAGCAGCCTCCCCACCACCACCACCACCACTCCCCCCCCCCCCACTCTGAGGTGGAGTACACAGCTGGGTTTCGTACCCTGCTGAGATCTGCTAGCAGGGTCCTGCAGGACGCCATTTAAAGACACTCCCGGATCTCAAAAAGGCGCTCCTCGCACACAGCTCTCCCTCGCAGCACCCGGCACAGATAAAAAAAACAAAAAAACAAAAAATAAAAAAACAGGCCTAACAAGTGATGTCTGATTGGCTGAACGAGGCCCAGAGCAGCGGGCGCCAGATGTTTCTGAACGCGCAGCGCGCTGGAACCTCAGACTGGGGAGGGGGGGTAAAATAAAGAGGTATAAACAGGACCGTTAATGAACGAGGAGCAGGACCGGACTTTGGGCTGAGGGGGGCGGGCTTTAGGTCCTTTAAGGTCCTTACCCTTCGGATGTGTCGGCTCGGACGGAGATAACTGCCTTCTGAGCGTAAACAGAAGAGAAGAAAGCCCAGAGTTCTGTGCGCTGGAGGATACTGTAAAGTGAAACTAACTAGCGGCAAAAGCCCAGACAGATCGTCCCCTCCCCCTCCCTCCCTCCTCCCCGCTCCCCGCGAGCTCGCTGTTAACGCGAGACCCAGGTGTTCCTCCGACAGGGCCCACAACGCCTCTGACACTTTAATACCCCAATATTATCCCCCCCCTGCCCCCCCTCCCCACTCGCCCCTCTCTGCCACCCACGCCCCTGCTGCCAAACCCGGGGCCCTGTGTGTGTGTGAGTGAGTGTGTGGTGTGTCTGTGTGTGTGTATATGCGTGTGTGTGTGTGTGTGTGCGTGTGTGTGTGCGTGTGAGCGTGTGTGTGTGTGTGAGTGTGTGGGTGTGTGTGTGCGTGTGAGCGTGTGTGTGTGTGTGAGTGTGTGTGTGTGTGTGTGCGTGTGTGTGTGTGTGTGTGCGTGGGGGGGGGGGTGCCTCGGTGATGCGGCTGCTGGAACAAACCCGTTCATTAGCAACCCGCTAAATCCGGACTTCAGCCGCGTTCTCTCTGGGCGGGGAGCGGGCGTGCCGTGTGCAGCACTCCGGGGGGGCGTTTCGGTGAGCCGGCGCTAATCGCCGCGTCAGAACGCGTCGTGTCACGCCGAACGGAACCGCGGACGGGACGGAGGAGAACCGCGCTGTCCTGGTACAGCACCTCCACTAACGCGCGCTGTCCTGGTACAGCACCTCCACTAACGCGCGCTGTCCTGGTACAGCACCTCCACGAACGCAGGCAGCGCCGTTCAGTACTAACAACGTGACTAAACCAGTGAGAGAAAAAGGGATAACTAAATATACCAAGGAGGGGTGTAAGTAGGTGGTGGTGGTGGTGGGGGGAGGGGGGGTAATAATGAGGGGGAGATGGGGGGGGTCAGCCTTCCATAAATCCAAGCTTAATATACAGTTTTAATATTCAAGATCCAGGTACCCAAACTAGCACCCAATTCAAAACAAAACCATTGTTAGAACTATTCGTTAAAATTAATTATCGTTTTCCGGCAAGCGGGGGCCCGCGCTTCCGAGTGGCCCCCTCACCGTGTGGGGGGGGGGTGGGGGGGGGGTTAAATTTGGTTGCGATGCGTTGTTTAAAGCACACGCAGGACTAAGACTGGCGGTGCTGGACCGCGGAGTCTAAGAGCCTCCATTTCCACCGCTGAGACTCAATCTCGCAAACGTCCCCCCAGGCGTGGAGCTCAGACTGAGCACGCAGTCCATTAGGCCCCCGCTGCCGAGGGTACCGGCGCTCTAATTTAAGAAACAGCTTCCCAGAAAAAGCTCATTACGTCTTCATTACCATTCTTTCATTTGTTTTTACTTTTCCGCCATTTCCCCCCCCACCCCCTCCGCTTCCATTCAGAAGTCGCATTTTTAAAGGCGCCGTAGCGGGGCGGGCCCCTGCACCCGCGCTGGGGGACGGGACCGCGCTGGGCCGGCGAGCCGGGAGGGGACGCATACGGTTTTTGGGCGCACTTCCAAAGTATTCCCGGGACCGCCGGCGTTCCGGGCGGCGTTCCGGACGCGCTCGTTGGCGGCTCCGGTCCAGCGGCATTGTTCTCCCGGCTCGGTTCCAGCCGGCCGTCGTCGCCGCCGCGGCCGTCGGCAGTGACGGGAGGGAGCGGAGACGCGGGGAACTTGGCGGGTTGCAGAGAATGCGCTCAGAAAAACGGGCAGCGGTGACAGGCCGCAAATCAGACGTGTGTCAAATCTGCGGACGGGGGGGGCAACGCGAGGTAACCGCTCACCGCTGCCTTGCCAAACAGTCGTTCCTGAAATGTGCGAGGGAGGGAGGGGGTATGGGGGGGGGGTTGAAACAAGGCGCACGTTACCACAGGCGGGCGTAAAAAGCGGGAGAGCTGGTTTCTGATTGAGGCTGGCGAGTCGGAGGAGGAGAAGCGTCATCATCCGCACCAATTAGGACGGAGCAGATGGCGGGATCTTAACCCCGCGCCTCCGCTCGCACGCTTCTCCTCCTTCCTCCAGATTAAAACGTTTTTATGCCTCCCCTCCTCTGTGGAACCCGCGTGCGCCACAGACGCAGGGAACGGATGCCGTCTGTTTGTCGGGCCCCGAGGAAGGGGCGAGCCGGGGGGGGGGGCGCGGTGAGACGGAACCGAACACCCTGCCGGACCGCGAAAATCGTTTCTTAATACCGCCGGAACCCCGCCCAGTCCGCCATCGAGCCCGCCGTGGGAGAGGGCCCTACGCCGACGGCCCGGCGTGAGAGAAGAGCCGTTAGCGTGCGGAGCGGAGGGTGATACTGCGCTGCTGTGGGGCGCTGACAGGGGCGGGGGGGGGGGTGTAAAGCAGGGCCGCTTAAAATCAGCCGGCTGTTTTTACTGCCGTTTCTGCCGCGGTCTGAGGAGCACGCGGTTTACCAGGAAGCGCCGAACCCCCGGAACGCTCGGCTCGAACCGCTAACCGCCGCAGGGGAGGAAGTGGAGCCGCAAGCCGACCGGAGTCCTCCTGAAATCCCTGCACCAACCGGGACGACGCAGAACCATCACACGTACAGACGAGCAGCCGGCCGACCCAATCGGAGCCGGCCGTCTCTCGCGTGAGATCAGTCTCGTGCCCGGCAAGCCAATGAGCTGTGAGGCAGTCATTTTTGCGTGCGGCGTGAATCCTCCGTGATGTCGTTCGGAGGGACCCCGCGGGCTCTGTGACTCTGGGCGCAGGTGAACGCTCGCCGTGCGTTTCCAGCGTTTCCACGCCACCGCTTCTCGACGCAGTCCGCCCCCTTCCCCCCCACACAGAGGGGCGGGGCACACGCGGACCGCACGTGCAGGCCGATCTTTAAATAAAAGCCCCAACCGCTCCGGCGCCTCAGCCCGTCTGGATCCATAATGGAAGCACGGTAAATATTTTAATGTAAAGAAGCTGGTTGGAGGCGAGGAGGAGGTGGGGGTTGGGGTGTGTGGGGGCGGGGCGGGGGGGGCTTAGCGCCTCCCCTGAGGGGTGTTAGCAGGATTGAGGCAGGCATCTGTGATACAACCGCTGTCTATATATAAATTCTTACATTACAATCCCATTATCTTTACCGGAGGATTTAACACTGCTTCTGCCAGAACGCATTACAGGTACAGGGTCTGACGCGGCCGCACACACACACACACACAGCCGCACACACACACACAGCCGCACACACACAGACGCACACACGCGGGCGGAGTCCCACAGCTTAACTACGCGGCCAATATGGGCCCTTAAGTACACGTCCATAAAAACCGCTCCTCCTTTGTTATCCTTTATTTATACAGTGTAGGATGACCGAACGCGCGCACACACACACACACACACACACACACACACACACTCTTTTACAGCAACGGCGTGTTAATGCCCCCCCCTCCCCCCAGTAGCCTAACCTGCATGCCTTCTTTTACAGCGTTACAATCCTAACATTTATACTCGTATACAGTAGTGCAGGTTCACAAAACACACACACACACACACACACACACACACCTCTAGTGTTTGTAGTACAGACGGTAAAGCAGCTGACAGGCCCAGGTAACAGTGTGTGTAAAAAGTTGTGTGTGTGCGCGTGTGTGATTCGGACGCACATTCCTGCAGCGCACGGACCAGAAGCCCACCCCACTGAGCACAGGGAGCAGGGAACAGAGAAACTGAAAGGCGCTTCCTTCCCTCTCCAGAGCGTGCGGAGCAGCGGATGAAAGGGCCTGGTCGCCGACCGCAGCCTGAGTTTATTTTACGCGGGTGTGAAACTCGCGGCCTTAATTCCGCTCGCCGTTCCAAAAGCTCTCTTTACGGTCTCCCCCCCGAGCGCGCTGACAAGCGCGATTACAAGGGCCCGGTTTCGGCTTCGCCGTAGAGCTGCAATTACCAGACCGCCGAAAGGCTGGGAGCCCTCCAACAAACCGAGCGCAGTGACCGCAGGGCTGCGGCACACAGAGAGAGAGAGCGAGCGGCACACAGAGAGAGCGAGCGAGCGAGCGGCACACAGAGCAAGCGAGCGAGCGAGCAAGCGTGCGGCACACAGAGAGAGCGAGCGAGCGAGCGAGCGTGCGGCTCAGAACGCTGAACGTCTGCGCTCGCGGCGTTTTCTCTCCAGACCGCGCGTGGCCCAGCAGCCGCCGCGCGAGCTTCTCCGCTCCGCCGGCTCCACCAGACGGCCCGGTGCGGAGAGAGAGAGAGAGAGAGAGAGAGAGAGGGAGGGGGAGGGAGGGAGGGAAGCTACGCGGCGGCCCAGACTCTCTCTCCCGCGGAGGGTTTTAATGTTTAATGGGGGGGTGTCTCACCTGGAAGAGCTCGGGACGCAGGAACGCTCGGTTTTGAGGATCGGGTGGGGGGTGGAAGGGGGGGCTGGAGGGTAAGAGACGGCTCGCTGTGTCAGCGGGCTCCCCGCTCTGTCTGGTTAGCGCTTTAGCGCCGCAGCGCTGCCCGCTGTCCGACGCGCACGTCAGTGAGCCGCGGCCCGCGACGCTCCCGCGAGGTCCCTGGACGTTCATCGCCCGCCAGGACTTAACTGAGGAGAACGCTTTAATTGCGTCTTTCGCTTCTCGAGGGGGGGAAAAAAACCGCCAGGGTTTTATTTTTCCCTTTTTGAAGCTCGGCGCGGTTTTGTCCAGCTAAAGAAAAATATATAAAAATCAGGCGAGGGTTGTATGATCTACAGTAGGTTTAGCGGGGTCGTCCGTCTGAAACGACCAATCGAATGCCTGAAGGGTTACGGTTTCAGCACAAAATAACCAATCAAATGCATGAGCAGCTACGGTTTGATTGCCTTCGAAAGCGGCAGTTGGGAACAATAGCTGGGAGTTTGTGGAGCAGCCTGTAGGCCTCTGCTCTGGTCCGCGGGGCGGAACACTGGCCAAGCTCCCACAGACAGGAGGAGGAGGAGGAGGAAACACCGGGGTCAGGAACCAGCTCTGTCTGCTGTCTCAGGTTGTGTGTGTGCGTGTGTGTACGGTTGTGTGTGTGTGTGTGTGTGTGAACAAGTGTGCGCATGTGTGTGCATGAGGTTGTCTACGTGTACATGTGTGCGTGTGTGTGTGTGTGTGTGTATACGTGTGTGTGTGTGTGTGTGCGCGTGTGTGCTGTGTGTGTACGTGTGCGTGTGTACGTGTGTGTGTGTGTGTGAACGTGTGTGTGTGTGTGTGTTACTGCTGTGAACCGCAGACCCTCCAGAACAGGCTTTTGGAGTCTCAGAACTTCTCTCCACACGCTGCACAGCTCGATGTGGAAATAATTAGCCAAGTAGAGCTCTAATTAATGCCCTATAAATGCTGCCTGTTCTTCTCAAGGTTAGACACCTGTAAAGGAGTATTGATTGAGAGCAAGCTGTTTTGCGAAGTCTATTAAATTATGGAGATAACGTAAATACAACATTGGCAGACTGCTCGGGGAAACATCTGGGGCACGGGGGAGGGTTTGGCAGCAGACTCCGTGCGTATTAATGAAGTCAAAACTATCAGGCGCAAGCATTGTGTTGCAATCACACTGGGATTAATAACCCCGGAAGACTGGCAGGAGCCTGGCATTCATAAATTAATAAAGTTGTGCGTATAATTATGGAGGAATTAGCACACCTAAGTGGGTCGGAGGGATTTAGCATCTTCAGGCTCATTGAAGAGCCATGATGACATTAGAAAGGGCACACCCACCCTGCGTGAGGGAGGGAGGGGGGGAGGGGGGGAGAGGGAGGGAGGGAGAGGGAGCGGGAGGGAGGGGGAGGAGAGGGAGGAGAGAGGAGAGAGAGAGGGAGGGAAGGGAGGGAGGGAGAGGGTGGAGAGAGGGAGGAGGAAAGAGGGAGAGAGAGAGGAAATCCAGACGAGTGCCGCGAACACACCAGCACAGACAGCGGAACACACAAGAGAGCGCCTGCGAACACACCAGCACAGGCCGGAACAAACAGCACAGGCGCGGAAGACGAACCAGCACGCGCGCCCGCAACACACCAGCACAGCGCCCCGCGACCACCACACCGCCACTCGCGCGGCAACGCACGCACATGCCCAGCGAACGCAGCCCAGCAACACAGCCGCCGCGAACACACCAGCACAGCACCGCGAACACACCAGCACAGCGCCGCGAACACACCAGCACAGCGCCGCGAACACACCAGCACAGCGCCGCCGCGAACACACCAGCACAGCGCCGCCGCGAACACTCCAGCACAGCGCCGCGCGCGAGAGAGAGAGAGAGAGAGAGAGGGGAAGAGGCTCAGGCGGAGGACTTTAAGGGCGCTAAGACACGCCTGGGGGAGGCTCAAAAAAGCCAGAGTTCCACCCCCCCCCCGCCCGCTGGATGAGCTCAGCATGCTGTGACGGGACGGGAGGAGAAACGGGCTCAAACGGGGAGGGGGGGTAAGTTGAAAGATTTTATGATGGCACTAATGCGTCCCAATTAGCAGATGTCCTAAATGATGTTTGGAGTTCTGAGGCACACATCGGATCTGAGCAGCAGATGGGCCTGAAATGGGAGCACTGTGCAGAGCTCAACGAGCACTCCGACTCCGAGCAGCGAAATGCCGGAGTCCGGAGGTCCAGAAAGTTTCCCAGAATTCAACGGGGTGCTAAATAGAGCGCCGACGTCCCGCAGACGAAGCTCCCCCAAAAAGCGGGCGATGAGGGGGGCGATCCCCATCACGCCCGCGGCGAAGATCAACGAGGCCGCCCGAACTCTGCCTCCGCCTCCCCCCCTCCCCCCTCCTCCCCCCGCACCCCCCCGCTCAGCCTCCCGCACGCACAAGGCCGCCATTGATCTGCGCCTCACGTCACAGGCCCCTCCGCACATCAAAGCCATTTCTTTTTAAAAAGCCCCCCCGCCCCGCCTCACATAATCAATACCCCCATTCTGCCCGCACACAGGCTGCGCTGCTCTCAGCCTGCGGGGACGGGTTTTTTTAACATGGCGGTCCGTGCATGAGGAGGCCAGCGATCTGATGTGAATGTAAACGGGGGATGGGGGAGAGAGGGAGAGAGAGAGAGAGAGAGAGAGAGATAGCGTTCCCTAGGGGAAGGGGAGGGCGATGGGGGTGCGGGGGGGAGGGAGGGGTGAGTGCGGAGCGGTATAGGAGGATATGGGGGCTATAAATAATTCAGTCCAACAACAAGCCCTGGGGACATTTATGTCTCTCCATTTATTACTGCTGTAAAATGACACTTTGTTTATATAGCGCTATTACATTTGATATAATAGACCATTAAAATAACATCTTAATAGACCGCTCCTGCCTTGCTGGAGATGGCGTGATGGAACACAAACACACAGCTGCTCTGCAGCCAGGCCAGCCATGACCAGGCCTCTCAGCCACCGCCTCCCAGCAATTACCATGTTCTCCCCTGGGTTACGATACCACGCATGCACACACACACACACACGCAGACGCACACACACACATACATTACACACACACACACACACACACACACACACACACACACACGTACACACACACGCTAAAACACACATACATTACACACACACACACACACACACGCATGACACGCACATACTAACACTATACAATGCACACACGCCACAACATCACCACACACAACCACACATCATTACCACACACACGCAAAAACACAACATACACACACACAACACACACACGCTGACAGCACATACTACACATATAACAACGAACTCCGCACTCACAGCTACACACAGTAACACAGGCAGACGGGCGCATCAGCGTAAGGGGGCGGGATCAGCGCGGGAGAGAGCTGGTTTAAACGCGGCGTTCCGCCCCGGAGCCCCCGTCCAGGCGCACGGCCCGTCCGGCCCGGGGGTCAGCGGGACGAAGAGACCGGCGAGGTCAGAGACCGGAGAGATCAGAGCCCGCAGAGCGAACGGGGCGCTCAGAAGCGCGCATCGGGGCGCAAATTACTCGCGTTCGTCCGCGGGGACCCGCGCGGCGTCTTTGCCGTATCGCCACCGTCTGATTGGCTCTCGTTCGCGGCGCTCCCATCGGCCGTCTCCTCCGATCGGCTGGATGTCCGCTCGCCCCGTTACCGCGCTCCCGCCGCGGGGGTTGCCGTGGCGGCGGCGGCGGCGGACACGGCCCGTCGCCCCGCGAATCGAACACATCGAGCACGTCTAATTCATTAGGCCCCTCGTGGCTGGGGGGCGGGGGGGCTCGGGGGGGCATGTGAGGAGCCTGAGCCGCAGGCTAACCCATCGCGCCCGCGCACAGTCGCACACCGACCCAAATTCCCTCCCAGTGAGGATGCGGAGGGCTCTGGGACAGGAAGGGACCCGGGATGGGGGCCCGGGATGGGGGCCCGGTGGCTATTTCGGCACCCCCCCCCCCACCTTCCCCGTCGGCTCTCCTCTCGCTCGCACAGTTCTGCTCGTTATAAAATATTGAGAGGTCACATCGCCATAAAACAAGAGCTCAAACTGACAGGAGGGAGGGGGGAAGGGGGGGGGGGGGCAATCTGCCCTAATTCCTGAAGGGCCTGCCAGTCCATTTAGGTTTGGGAGGAAAGGGCACCACCCCGTCGCGTCTATAAAACTGCCAGGGGGGGCCACGGGGCAGGGCCCTCCCGACCCGCCACCGGATCGGACTGCGGAGAAAGGTTATGCGGTGCGTGCGACCCCCCCACCACACCCCCCACCCCCCCGCCAGCGATCGAATGGCGGGCGTCTCTGATCGGGTTACCCAAACCCCGATTACTTTTCAAAGTCAGGCTCGCCCAGACGGGGAATGTATTTTGGACGGCGGTGAGGGTGCGAATGCTCAGAGAGCTTTGGGTGGGGGGTGGGGGGTGGGGGGGGGGTCTTTGAGGCCAGGAAAAGGTCAAGTGGGAGAACATCGAGAGGCTCTTCTGCCAAAGGGCACATTCACCTTTGAGCAGAAACGACAGATGAGGAGGAAAATAAATAAAATGAGGGTACACCTGCATCGATACTCTGAGGAAGCCCGTGAGCAGGGAGCCCAAAATGCAGTTTACCTTTCAACGCTAACAGGCTACTGGGTGGGGCAAATATTCGAGCGCTCAGTAGGGTAAACTGTGTTTAATGGGGTTATAGTGTACTGTGTAGGGTAAACAGTATGTTTGATGGGGTTCATAGTTCACTGAGTGTGGTAAAAAGTAGCCTATGTTTAATGGGGTTATAGTGTACTGGGTAGGGTAAACAGTATGTTTAATGGGGTTATAGTGTACTGTGTAGGCTAAACAGTATGTTTAATGGGGTTATAGTGTACTGGGTAGGGTAAACAGTATGTTTAATGGGGTTATAGTGTACTGAGTGGGGTAAACAGTATGTTTAATGGGGTTATAGTGTACTGGTTAGTGTAAACCATATGTTTAATAGGGTTATAGTGTACTGTGTAGGGTAAACAGTATGTTTAATAGGGTTAATAGTGTACTGAGTGGGGTAAACAGTATGTTTAATAGGGTTAATAGTGTACTGAGTGGGGTAAACAGTATGTTTAATGGGGTTATAGTGTACTGTGTGGGGTAAACAGTATGTTTAATAGGGTTAATAGTGTACTGAGTGTGGTAAAAAGTATGTTTAATGGGGTTACAGTGTACTGTTTAGGGTAAACAGTATGTTTAATGGGGTTATAGTGTACTGTGTAGGCTAAACAGTATGTTTAATGGGGTAATAGTGTACTGTGTAGGGTAAACAGTATGTTTAATAGGGTTAATAGTGTACTGAGTGGGGTAAACAGTATGTTTAATGGGGTTATAGTGTACTGTGTAGGGTAAACAGCATGTTTAATGGGGTTAATAGTGTACTGAGTGGGGTAAACAGTGATGAACAGGGTTCACGGTGTACTAAGCTGGATTAATAATTCAGGGGGAAGCCCGGAGCGCTAAGTGCAGATTCGCCGTGGGGACCGGACAGCGAGCAGAGAGGCGACGGAGCCGAGGCCTGACCGCTCTGAACATCTGGCAGAGCGGCGCGACCTCGCGTGTCAGGCAGGAAATCGCCCCCTTCTCCGCAGGGACCCACGCGCACGCCAAGGCGCACAGCGTCGCCCGCTGCCAGAGGAACACGCAGCACCTGACCCAGCGCATCCAATCAGCTGGACCGCCCGCACAAAGGGTCCAGACCTGCCAGAATTCAGCTGGACCGCCCCCCCTGCCGACCTCCCCCAATTTGCCAGCACCATTAAGAGTGAAATCGTCGGAGACACAGAGCATCAAACCGACGCCGCAGCCGATGATCCAGCGTCGTGGAAGTGGAGCGAAAACTCGTGGCGTGGGGGGGGGGGAAGCTTCTCCGGTTTTTCTCTGGAGTGGGAACAGTGTTTTTTTTGTTTTGTTTTGTTTTTTTTGAAGTGCGAGTCTTAAAACCGTGCTTTTAATTTGTTTTGGCATTAATTACACAGTGGAAATTTCATCCAATTTGAACGGGGGGGGGGGGGCTGCAATTAATCCACCGCGCCGGACGGTGTCGGGCTGGCTGCGGATGACGAAGCGCACGTTACCGAGGCGATACCAGACGGCGGGGGGGCCCCTCCTCCTCAAAAACACGCACCGGTCAGCCGGGCGCAAAATCAACGCTGAAGAGCGGCCGGTGGACAGCGGCTGACAGACGAGCGTCAGACAGGCAAAACGACCGAACGCCAAAAGACTCGGCCGCTGGAGGTTTCCGTCAGGAAACTAAAAATCGACGGCGATGCGGGACGCCGCGCGTCTTTCAAAACCGAAGGTCAGGGCGACTCCGGAGGAGAACCGGAGGAGGAGGAGGAGGAGGAGGAGGAGGAGGAGGAGACCTCCGGCTCCAGCCTTGCGGCCTCCCTCGCTCGGCGATTTTTCGCTACTTCTCGCCGCGAGCCCGCGTCCTCGCGCCGGCGAGCGCGGAGAGAGAGTCGACGGAGCCGGGGCCCCACCCGCCAAATTACAGGGTTCACGGTGTCGCTCTCTCCCCGCCGAAAAACTTCTAAAAGCGTGTAATTTTCCCCGGCTGATGTCAGGCGGAAACGGATTAAAAAACGGGAGCTAATACCACAGCGCCGGAGCGCTTCTTATTGGACTCCGCCTGACCTTCACACTGAGGGACGTGAAATATTCATGGCACAGTTACTCCGTTTAGAAAAAGAAAACGGAAACGGCTTCCTGAGAACACCGTCGGAATAAATTTCACCGCCATCAAAAGAACAGCTCCGTCCTTCCTGTGCCAAAAGCCTGAGAAACCCAGATGTGAGGAAGGTAATGGACTGAAATATTTATGTGAGGAAAAAAAGAAAAAAAAAAAAAAAATTAATGCCTAGAAAAAGTCATCACAGTGTGGGTGTTCCAAAAGGCACCACTGCAATACCAACTCCTGTTTACTCCACTTCTTTAAAATGATTTTATATATTTTTAAAATTTATTTTACTTCAAAGTCACTCAGAATAGTTCTCACAGTTGTATCAATGTTAATATAAGGGCTATGCAATACTAACTGAAGACATTCATAGTATAGCATATACAAGTTTACTTGTAAGGAAATTGGAGGGTAACATGCAAGTCAGTCCAATATCAGCAACAAGTGACAAAAAACAGCTGTACTAATGTACTGATCAGCTGTCTTTTCATAAAGCCCATTGAAAAAGCACATAAACATACTGTACCGCCACAGTTAATGTACTTTTCACCGATCCCTTATAATCAAACACATTACAATGTACATTGCATGATGGGAGATCTCAAATACACTGGACCAAGCATGCTCCTTAAGTAATGATGAACAATCGGGCACCATCCATGCGCCCAAGCCAGACGGCAGCAATTCTCGTGAAAAATAAACTCGAGTGAAATCAAGTCTTTCTTCTGCTTTAAAAGAGTATAATGGCACAGAACGCTCGACTTGTTGCCGAAAAGCAGCCCCTCCAGCCGGCGGCCTTGTTATCGGGACTCAGTCCGCTGTTTCCCACTTTGGGGAAAATTGCTGCCACTGACGTGCTCCCAGCTCTTTGCCTCCGGACAAACGACCAACTACCCCCCCCCCCAGCACCCACCCGCCCGGCCCCCCGCCCCCCCGCCCCCAACCCCAACACCTGCCCTTTTCACAATCCATTAGCCTCCAAGAGGCAAAATGACGTCGGTTAAAATCAACAACAAAAAAGAAAAGAAAAGAAGAAAAGTCAAGCTGCTGGGAGAAAGAAGGTTCTGGAAGGAGCAGCACTCAGACTGAACCTCTGGATCTCCGGATGTCTCTCTCTCTCTCTCTCTCTCTCTCTCTCGCTCTCCGCCTCCCGCGCGGTGCTAATGAAATGCCGAGTGAGCGGAAGAGGGGGCCATGTTCACACAGACGGCAGGAGTCCACCGGCTGGCTGTACGACCGCGCGACCGAGCTGAAAATGGCCGCCGAACGATGACGGATTATTCTGGGCGATACGCGCGAGGTTTCCGGAGCACCAGGCCGCTCCGTTCCGTTAACAAAGGTCGGTTCGGCGCGGGCGCTCCTGAACAAGTATTAGAAAAACAACTTGTGAGCACAGCTCTGTCTGTGAACAGAGAGACTGCTTTCCCTTTCACCCCCCCCGCCCCCCCCGCCCGCCCAGAGCTCCTCCCTCTGCTAGCCAGAGGGCTAACACGGCCCCCATTACAAGCCACTCCGGTGGAGCCGGGTAACAATGGAGCTAATCGATTTAACATTACAGCTAATCAGCTGAGGCCTACACCCCCCCCACCCCCCCCACACCCAAACGCACTGCCCCCCAGCGCACCACCACTGCCCTCTGCATCACTGAGCATGCTCAGAACACCACTGGGTCATGCGGAGCATGCATGTGACGAGAGTGCGAGAATAATTTTTAAAGAATTATTTTTTTTTTTTTCCGCCAACATTAAAAATTAACAGAGCTAAATGACAGAAGTATTCTGGAACAGTGATCTGCGTTTTTGAACCACGCAGCACAAACGCTGCCGTTATTCAGACGCAACGAAACAAAACGATGAGTGCGCGTTTCGCGTTAAATAGAGTCCGACAGAACCGCCCGTCAGCGGCGGGACCGCTGTGATCCGAGTGTTTCTCCCGCCGTCCCACGGTCCACTGCCTCCGCCTGCTCTGACACCGTGACAGCTGTCGCCGGGGTGTCCGTGGCAACCTTTTCATACGAATACCCCCCCTGCCCCCGCATTCCAGAACACTCTGTTCCAAGCTCCGGCAGATACGCGACGGTCACGAGAAGGGCCTGACAGCTCGGCGCTCCTCTCCCTCGCTCGCTCGCTCATCCTCGTCCGTCCGTCCGTCCCCTCCCCCCATTCGCCACGCTCGTCCGGCTTCACCGTCCGGGCCGCGTGCGAGCGCGCGGTTGGGGCCTTTCCTTCCCTTCACCGCGATAAGGTCCATCTCCCCAGCGACCATTCTTTTTAGCCAGTTAACAGCAGCGCGTAGCATAGCGTAGCGTACAGTAACAAGGGCAGCGGAACTAGCGTCTTGCTATGAAAATCAATAAAATATCACTGACGATTGTATTGCGAAACTGCGTACCGTTGCGTGAATTCAAACCAGTATACCCAAAATAGTCCACACCGTCCAGCCCAACCCTGCAGTCACAAAGAGAGTGCGCCCTGTTTCCTGTACACCTCTGGGACACATCGAGCAGGACACTTAGCGGATTATACCAGAAGAAAATGCCAGGTCTAATTGTTCACTTCAGCTCTGTTTTGTGTGTGTTCCATAATAACACAACAGAAAAAACAAAAAAATACAAAAATAAACTCATGCAAGGTTTCTGCAAGACGGCATCGATCATCGTTTACGAGCCCCTCCAGAAAATTCATTTCTCGAAGTCAGCTGTTCAGAATTATCTCTGGGCTCTAATGTGCAGAGTGGAAACGATCAGGGATGCTTTTGTTGCAGTATTCAGCAGCGGGGGGGGGGGGGGGGATCTCCAGGGGGGCGGAGGGGGCTGGGGGGGGGGGGGGGATGGTAATAACATGTACGTTCTGGGTCATGACCACCGACATTGGCTTGCCTCAAACTGCTATCTGGGGACTCACTCAACGTAATGTTCCTGTGGGTAATGTCCACAAACGGACGGGCTAAGCCAATGAGCAGCCCGGCTCCCAGGCCAATCCGAGCCATCCAATCGTCTGTTACCGGGCCCGTTTTCGACAAAATGCAGAAGAGCCCGTGAGCTCAGACGGGCATTAACGGGCCCCCGACGGCCATCAGCCAACCCCGCTTGAGATAATTTTATTGTGGTTGCTCCGTCCGCGCAAGACCGGCGAATGAGCAGTCTTCGCGGCTCGAGCTCCCTCACGCCTGATGACGGCTCGCCTCCAATACGCGCCTCATAAAGCAGGCCCTCGAGTGATCGAGCTGTTCAGCACCGTAGAGGTGCGCGGCCAGTGCTGCCACAGTCAGTGTTAACACTTTGCAAAGCAAAAAAAAGAAAATACAGCGAGAGAGAGAGATCATTACGTTACACATCTATTTAGCCATGGTAACTTTCTATGGCAGTCAACATTATGCATTAGGCTATGTACTTACTCTGAGGGGCATTTGTACAGTTGGACTTTATAATGATTTTTTTTTTTTACTGAAGACATCATTAATAGAACCTAGGTTCTGTGAAATGTCTATTGCACTATTGCTACATTTTGACGTGACTGGTCACAATGCAGGCTCCTACAATGAGCTTCTATGCTTTCCCACGTTAAAAAAAAAAAAAGGTCCAATCCTATTACCTGAATGTCCTCACCACAACCCTAACCGCCCCCCCCACCCCACCAGCAATATTATACACAGATAAAGAACTCTCATTGTTGTGTGGGGTGGGGTGGAGTGGGAAGCAAAGGGTACACAATGTGAAGTGATGTATGAAACCATGCCATTCTCTCTGGAAAGCTCGTACTAGATAATCACTGATTATCTTCCCTAATTAGATCCACCCTAGTTTGATGTTTCAGGACTGTTTGGTAACAGACCAGGCAAACAAAAACAGACAAAAGAATCTTGCCCACTGGACCACCGGGTGCCCGTAAGCCCAACTGTCAAGCTGCATGCGAAGGGTCTTCCTCCAACTCGTGTCTGTGTGAGCCTGACTTGGAAACTGTGGTGCGTTAAGAAGTGGCAGTGGCTTACATCGTACGCTTCGAAGGAGAGCACATGCTTGTCAGCATTCTCCCAAATCAACACCGGAGGTTCCGACAGCAAGTGCTAAATAAGGACACGCATAAAATTTAATAAAGCATATTTCAAAAGAAGCCATCGTAATTGCTGAAGGCGATACGATCTGCTGGCATGCCAAGGAAAGACTTCCCCCCACCGCGCACGTAGGAAGAAACTGGCTATCAAGCCTGTTGGACGGATTACATAATTTCACTGAGGGCAACAGAATCCTTAACAGGCACCAGATGTTAGCATTTCGTCTGGAGGACCGAAGCCCCTGGAAACATGTTTTAAACATGCAGGGGGGAACTGCGCGCACACAGAAACATACGACGCGTTACAGGAAGAGCAGGCGTCCCGAAGGACCGAGCGTCAATCGGCTTTTAATGAATCCCAGCACTTCGCCGAGCCGTCTGAGCGCCCGCCTCACAGCTCGACAACGCGGGACGTATTTTCGGGGCCGCGATGGAGAGCGAGCGAACGAACGGAATCCCGACAAACGCGCTGCGGAAATCCGACGGCAACCGAAGCGATTTACGCGGCCGGATGACGGGGGAACCTGGGATTGGACGAAGACGCGCTTCTCCGTCTCGCTTCCTGCGGAAGGCGGCGCAGGTTGCAGCCGCCCGACTTTCATTTTTTTACGGGTGCCGGAGTCCTCCTTCAAAACGTTTCACAGGAGCGTGGCGACTCGCGGGGGGATTTCGCTATTGTTCCTGCCGTCGCCTCCTCCTCCTCCCCCCCCACCCCGGGCACGGCCCTCTCCATCATACGACACGCTGACTCCGAGTCTGCTCTCCGCGCCGCTGAGCGGCGGCGAAAGCGTGCGTTCGCCGTGGGACGACGCGCACCTCGGGCCTCCCGAGCGAAGACTCCAGCGGCGCCGCTCGTTCCTCGCCGTCGGCACGCCGCGAGAATCCATCTGCTCCCGACGTACCGCCTGACGTCCCCCTGCTTTCAGCCGCTCGCAGAGATTTAAATTGCCCCTCTCCGCCGCGGGCCATTTCTTACCCGCCCTTCACCAGCCCGCCCGCCGAGCCGAGCCAGACTGGTCCTGGATTCGCGCCGTTAAAAAAAAAAAAAATAAACACACCGCGACTTCTCGAATCCGCCGCCGAATCGATCGCGGGAACAAATTCCGGTCTCCGAGGGCGGAGCGGATGACGGGTTAGCGATAAGCCTGGGGGGGGGCGGGAGGGGCGGGGGGGATGCAGAAAAACTGTGCCGTAATCCCCCCCAAAAAATGAAAAACAAAACAAAACAAAAAAAACGGACGGAAAGGAGCGAGCGGCTCGGGGGAAAGGGAGCGCCAGGGCGGAGATAAAGTTTTATAGAGCGGCGGGCACATTTGGCAGCCCGGACGCGGCGGCGCTGGCCCCCCGCCCCGCTCCCCGGCAATAAGCCGCCAAAAATCACTCGGCATCCATCTCTCAGTCAGCGCCCCGGCTGGCGCGGGACTCAGCAGATCCGGATGGATGAGCTCCCGGCTCCCCCCCCCCCCCCCAGGCCTTCAGAGCTCTCCACCAGGGGAAGCATTCGATAATACGCTCCTCCGTACGAGGGGAGATTTGATCTGCGTTATGACTTCAGACCCACACAAAACCCCCCCCCCCCACACCCTAACGCCCCCCGGGGGGGGTATAAACTCGCAAGGCCTCTTTCTCTCGACGAGCGAAGTCCTCCTCTTAACTGCATTCAAGAGTCCCTAATTCAAGTGCCTCCAAAGCCTGCCAGTAGATCAACCGTTTCAATAAAACCGCAAATCCTCCTCCTCGAAAGTTTTCTTCTCGGAAAACTCGGGAGTCAAATCGTGCCTTCTTCCCCCCGGCTCCTCCAAACGCACCACTTAAATAATTTTCGCGCAGAAGAATGCCGTCGGATCCTCGGCTGCCCTGTGCCGTAAAAAACAGCGGCGGGTACGAGGCAGAGCACCGCAACATTAACGGGTTTCATTTTACATTTTAAGCGGTCCTCCCAGGCGTTATGTAATTGGGTTTGGATATTACCCAGACTCACGTGAATCAATTTCGGCACGTCCAAGGCCGCTGGTTTTCATTCACCTCTTCCCAGCAGCCGTGTGCGACAGCAGCGGCCTGCGCTTCCGCCACATGCAGCACAGACTAAACCATTCAGCGGCGGCTCAATGAAGAGGCTGCAGCTCTTTGACACGCCATTTTCTCCCCCCCCCCCCCTTCCGGCTCAAAATGAGTTTGCTCCGCTAAGTCAAGGTTAGCGGTGACAGCGTGTTCCTGTGCAGAGTCTGTCCGCGTCCAAAAGAAGGGGGCGGGGTTTCATGAGAAAGTGAAGCGTTAGTGAGAGAGACAGAGATGGAGCTCTCTCCCGCTCATGGAGGGGGGGGGGAGGGGGCTGGCTCGGCCAATAGCGGTGGCGACGGCGATAAAGGCCCACCCTGCCAGGGGGCCGTGGGCAGTCGGGCCAGCGGGTGAGCGAAGCGGGAACGCCGCCGCCGCCAGGGCGCACGCCGCCGAGCCGGGCCGGAGGAAAACCGCCCAATCCCCGCTTCCGCTTAGCGAGGCAGCGCATGGAGGCCTGCTCGCGCCACATCTGGGGCGACAGGCGGAAATCGATTTAATTAACCCATCTAGGGCGATGCATGGGGGGGGGGGGTGGGGGCGAGGGAGTGGAAAATAATAGCAATAAAAAAAAAAATTGAAAAAATGCCTGGATATAAGCGGCCATATTAGTCCACATCAAGCAACCAAAGCAATCGGGATTCCCCCACGTTGGAGAAAGCAAGAGTGAAAAGGGGGGGGGGGAAGGGTAATTAAAGCCAGTGAAGATCTGTCATGTGGTGCTAATGGTGCGGCCATCTTTCTTTCTCGGCAGAAGGGCGCAGGGAGACGGGCGAGTGTTTCGGGCTGAGGCTAGCGCAGACGAGATAGCGGCTCTGGCTTCTTCGGGTTTTTGAAGGCAACATTAATCCTGATGAGGAAAACTGGCCTTGAAACAGCAGAATGAGAGCTTATCTGCGAGCCTTAGAGGAGTATCTACGGTTAAAGCCCAGCGAATGATACGGAACTAGAACATGCATCATACGGTGATGCTGTTCTGAAGGGGAACAAGAGGCGGGCTTGCAAGAATGTGCCGTGAATCGCAGTTTTCAAACACCACAGGACAGAAGCACTGTAGTTTATCGGCCACCGAAAAACACCAAAATGCGTTCCTGCCACAAACACAACCGTACCATAACCGTTTCGACGGCCTGATGGAACGCACAGGATTTCTGCGTTCTCCAGCTTCCTCGAGCCTGTAGTTTCGGCTCCTCGACAGAAAAGAAAAAAAGAAAAGAAAAAAAAAAGCGAGACAGAAGCACTCAGCCCACTGCTGACAGGAGATGACTGGTGCGCGAGGCTAATGGAGTCTAATCTCACCGAGGCTCTCCTGCCCTCGCACAGGTCATTAAAGAGCGTTCCACCGCAACGCCGCGTCCTCCCCCGTCAGGTTCACTCGAACAATGTTCTCTTTCTTTCACGGAACATTTCCGCTATTTATAAATCAAAAAAAACCAACACTTTAGTTTATGGTGCTTCCCCCCCCCCCCCCACACCAGTAGGCTGAATCTATATTCATATTCACGTCCAGAGAAATCCCGAGAGGGATGACCGATTTCAAACATTAGACATTCAAAGCATTCCTGGGGGTTAATGTGCATTTGCAGGGTTAAATAACAGGAGCACTGGTCTTTGTTCATACGCAGGTAGATTACAGTCCAGAACATAAAGAATACATTCAGTGTCTCCGCTCCTGTTAGCGTGCTCACCCTATAGCACTTGACACGGAGCACGTGTGTGGAAACGGGTGAAGACAGTGAAGAGTCTATTATACATGTGAATGGGGGGGGGGGCTGTCGTGTGCGTGTCCATGGAGACCCACACATACCGCACACAGAAAAGAGTGCAAACAATTCTCTCCCGCGCTGGGGAAGAGACGCACACGTGAACTTCAGAGATTAACGACTGCGAAGAGCACTCGGGCACCGAGAGCCCGGAGCTACAGAGCCCTCGTCAGGGGGAGGGGGGTGGGGGGGGATTTGCAGTAAATCGTCCACTTACTGCTACGATGGCTCAGTTTTGTTTGGGGAAAGGTAAAGTCCTAAAACGGTTAGCGTAGTCCCACATTTCATTGCCTTTGGCACGCGGAACAATGAGCACTTCAAAAGGACCGGTCAATTTAAACCAATTAATGTTGCCGGAGAAAGAGGCACTGAGACAGAAGGGGAAGTGAGCTTCAACCTGAGCATGCCTGAAATATAAAGATGACGGCTGAAATGTGATTAGGTGAGAAATGCATAACTGGGGAATTCGCTCCAGGAACTCACTGATGAGGAAATGGGCAGAAAAAGCAGTACTGCTGAGACTGTTGTGAAACTGCACAGACAGGACCTGCTCTGTGTGTGTGTGTGTGTGTGCGTGCGTGTGTGTGCATGACTGTGTGTGTGTACGTGTGTGTCTATGTCTGTGTGTGTGCGTGAGTGTGTCCGTGTGTGCATTTGAATTTGTGTGTGTGCACACGCGTGTGTATATGCATGTTTGTGCATGTGCAATTGTTTGTGTGTGTGTGCGTGCGTATGAGCATTTGTGTGTGAGCATGTGTGTGCATGTGTGTGTGCACGCGCGTGTGTATATGCACGTTTGTGCATGTGCAATTGTTTGTGTGTGCGCACATTTGTGCGCGTATGCGCAATTGTGTGAGTGAGCATGCGTGTGTGTCTGTGTGTGTGTCTGTGTGTGTGTGTGTGTACGTGTACCTTCAGTGTACAGTCTCAAGGCTTCCAGTGAAACTCAATGGAAAAACAGGCTTTGTTCTCCCTGCTGAACAGAGGACACTGAAGTCATGAGAAGCAGGGCCCAGGTCCTCCATTCATTCTAGCGGCTGCACAATGCTGTTCTTTAGCTGCGGCCTGTCCACAGATCTGCACTGGTCCTGAACCACGGACCGGGTTCCACTCCTATTCCCCACGAAATCTCCCAGGAAACCGTCACCCCCCCCCCCCCCCCCCCCACAAACAACGGCCCGGTCGCCGTCGCCATTTCGTGTTCTCGCTCAAGTTATTTCGGCCCTGCTCGCAGAAGTCAGCGTCGGCGCGAGCGAGATAACGAGCTCTCGTTAGACGATCGCTCCGTTTCAGGGTTTTCACCCGGTTTGAATTACCCGTCCAATTAAATCACAGAATGCAAATATCAGATTAATGGACAGAGAGAAAGGCCACGCATGGTTATCATTACAGGAGAGATTCACGGCCATGCTCGGGCAATCAGAGGAGTTCTGTGTGTGCCTAGCCTGTGCTAATTGCCCCCGGTGTTATAAAATGTTCCAACCCGTTAAAAAAAACGACAGTGGAAGCGCACAAATTACCGGCTGATAAGCTCTGTGCTCCTACACACTTCCCATATGCTGTATGCTAGCCGATGGCTCTAAATCCCTCAGTAATACCACCCTGCCTCTAAAGGACTACACTTATTACCCAAAAACCCCCTCTCGTGTGTTTTTTTTTTTTGGGGGGGGGTGCCACATGGTCATCAAGCTGTTGGTCCCACCCCATCGGTGTAATGTGCGTCACGCAACACCTGGTGCTGGGCGCACATCACAAGAAGCGGAAGAGCCACGCCCCCAGCCGACCGCACCAGCCGTTTCCCGGGCGTGGTTCTTAAGCAGCGAGCCGGGGCCGCGTGCTTCTCCGGCCATGGCGAGAAACGCACATTCTTGCCTCGTTGCGAGAAAGCGCGAGGGACCCTACTGACTGGCGGAGCTGTACAGTAGTTCTTTCCACGGCTGTGATCCTGAACACTGGCAGATTAAGATGCGCACATTTCCCAAAGAGCCCGTTAAATAGAAGCGAGTGGGGGTTTCCACGACTGCAGCAAATGGAGAGAGGGAGCGAGAAACGTAAGCTAACACATGAGAGTAGCCTCACTGCGAGCGCGCGCCTTTGAAGGGTAAATCGAATACTCAATAAGAGTGTAACCTATTTTCTAAGTGTAAAAAAAAACCCTTTGAAGATAGAAAATCAATTATAAATCTACAGTGCACCAGAATGGTGCCACTTAACAACTTGCAAGACATGTAAATGCAGTATAAAATATAACGCATAGCCATTACAACCGATAAAAGCCCAATAACATAGACCTATAACAATTTCCAACAACTCTCCGCCGATATACTGCATTTGTGGCAGGAATACCATTCATCTCTCGCTGAGAGCTGAGTGAACGCATCCTGCCTCCCGAAGACCTACAGTGCAGGAACACAGCAGCGACAGATTAGCATTCCTTCCCTCAATCGGTTTGCCAGCCGTATAGCAGCTAATGATACTATCATAAATACAGGAAAATGTGTCCAACCAGCATAGGGGGAGGGGTTCAGATAGCGATCGCATGTATACACCCAAGAACACAGTCAGCGAATGTTACACAAAGCCAAATGTCAAGTGTAGGGGGGACCTTTTTAAAAATAGGCCGCGCTTGGGCCCAGAGTGGCAGAGTGGCAGTTGTAGCTGCGATAATTTTCACGCTGAGGTTTTGTGGGGGAGAGGGATGACGTTGATGAATGAGTTAGGACGGCCCGGCCAGAATAATCGGCGCACGATACACTCTACATTTACATCCTAGGCATTTAGCCGATGCGCTTGTCCGAGAGCGACTTACACCGCGTGCATTTCACATGCAATCCATTTATGCAGCTGAATATTTGCTGATGTAATTCGGGTTAAGTAGCCTACCTTGGCTCAAGGGCACATCGGCAATGGCGCACCTTGAACTCGAAACTGCAGCCTCAGTTACACGTCCAGTTCCCTCGCCATTCAATTCTACTGCCACCCCCGAATTAATAAAACGCTCCATACGCTCAAGTGACACCTCGAAACATTCATAGGCCCGACCCACACACGCAGCAACTAGATTTAGTCTATGCACTCGGTGAATGTTTCACATCAGACCCAAAAAAAACCCCACACACACACAACATACGGTTTGATTGCTTCAGCGGGAATCGTAAATAACCCCATAATGTGGTCTATTAACGAGGAGCATACTGAAGCTAGTAAAAGTCAACAACAGTAAAGACGGCATAAAAAATATAAAGCTAACGTATGAACGACTGAGGGACTTACAGGGTTGACTGATTCAGGAGCAAACAATAACTGCACAACACCACAACAGGGTCATTTGTATGAATCTCATTATAAACAGCATAATGTCAATAGCTTTGATCCTCCGGCAAATTCTCGTTTGCTGTATACACATTAGTGATCAGCGCCTATCAGTATGATGTTCTGTACTTTATCTTATCTTTCCAATGCTACAAATAAAGGCTGGTGCCCCAAGGAGCACGTCCATAAACAGTTGAGGATACTACGGGCAGGGTTTTAAACTGGCAACATCTTAAAAAAAAAAAAAAAAACGCTGAGGCGCTCGCTCAGCACAGAGGGACATAATTCGTCCCCACATACACGTCGCTCGTGAACACAGAATCACAGAGAGCTGATAGGACAGAAGTGGGACAGGCTCTCAAAAGCGCCAGAGTCAGCTGGGTCATAACATAACAGAACCGTTATTATATGAGCATCAAAGCCCCTCTTTGTCAGCATTCTTGGAATCTTAAACCAAAGTGAATAACGCAGTAATCTGATTTAGCACATACCACGTAACATCGAATTTAAAGAATTGACAGGGGGAAGGGATGTGGTAATTGCAAATTCCTAAGATTTAACTCGAGGGAAACAGCAGCAAAAACACATTTGTTTTCAAGCTCGCCGATGTGCACGTTGATAATTGCATTATGTGCATGTATGTTAGATTAGAGAGGGATAGATTTTCAGTCAGCATCCACGCAAAACTCAAACAATAGTCTAAGCTTTATATTAGCCATAATGTTTTTTTTTACTGCAATGCAACGTTTTAATAACACCAGAAGCAATTTAACTATCGATACAGGCGGCATCGGACGTCATATCATGAAGCTGTTCTCTGGAAAGCAGCGTCTCTGCAAACAACATTACGGTAACTACGAAGCAACCTTTCTACCCCCGGCAGCGAATACCCAGCCGAAAGCTCTCCTTTCATGGGCCCCCTGAAAACCATAGGGCGGTTAACTTCTTGTCCCATTCATCGTAACCGCAAGCTTGTGGTAAACTCCGGGGCGAGGCAACGAAAACGACATTTTACCGCACAGAAATTTGACCAAGGATTCACTCAGGCCAATCAACATCACAAGCACAATGCAACTAACGCCATCTATTTGGCTACTATTACCCCCTGCGTGCAAATTCGGTCGATATTTCAATAGCGCTGTGTTTATGTCTGGGCGTTCCACTCATTCTTGTCTCGTGTAGCTGGGGTCACTGCTTTTTGTCAAAGTTTGTTACTGCACCATTACCCTCGGTTTAAAATCATGTAGCCCTCTTTCTCTCTCATTGTTAGCGCGCTAACCCCCCGGTCCCCGCCAGTAACAAAACACGCGGCTACGTTGTGCATTTCGCTTTCAAAGTGCTCCTTCCATAAAAATAATTTAACGGCATTCGTTAGAGAAAGTCAAGTTTATCAAAGACCAAAATTACTCACATTCTGTCGCCGGAAACCAGCAAACGGCTCTCAACCATCACATCGGGTAGAAAATCCAGATTGTAAGAGGAAGTCATGTTTTTTTTTCCGTGCACGCCTCTGTGCTCTCGCTAGCAAATATGAGCGCTTCTCTACGCTTGTCTGATTCAACTGCGCTGGCCGCAGAGACGGAGAGGGACAGGTGCGCGAGGCCTCCCCAAGGCAGCCACAGACTCGGCAGTTGTCACATTCTTTTCTTCTCCCCCGTCATTTTTCCTCCAATCCCCACCGAAATCCTTACTGCTGAGGCAACTGTCCGTATAATACAAGGTGCTGAGACGGGGAGGCGTGGCTCCTCAATAGCCCGCTGCAGTTACTGTTAACCATTTGTACGCCTCTTTACAGTCCTCATAATTCCTCAGAATTTAAATGATGACATTACTTTCGCAGTAATTTGCAATGGCGCGATAATGGCGATCTGTGATTACTGTCATTTGTAGTCGTGATGCTATCGCCGAAATCACTGCAGAAATTAGCGATGTGAAGGTAAGCTACCAAATGTAGCCTACTAGTATCCAGAGAATAAATCTAATCATATCAGGTCAGTGCAGTATCACGTCAGTCCCCTCGCAAATCCATAGGATCCTTTGCAACAGCCACGACTGGCGTGCCCACTGACAGTTTTACTTGGCCCGGTACTTTAAGTGTGCATTTAATTACATGTAAATTAGCAAACCATTATACCGTGTCCAGGTTCCCGAGGGGGCACTGCTACATTAAGATTTGAATTATTTCACGGTAAAGTGCGGCAGTACGTAACCGGGTCAGTTAGAGAGCTCTGAAGCTGCACTGCCTGGGTGCTTTAGCAACCGAACCGCGCCGTTTTAGAAGCACTTGATGGGTGTCGGGACAGCAGGGGCACACTGGGTAGAACCGAAAAGCGAACCCATTCAGTACAAGTGTTTTACATAACGGTAAAACAAAACATTGCGCTGTTAAGCTTCTTTCTTATTTTAGTAGCGCACAAAAGGGTAATGCAATTACATTTGCGGTCCTTGAATGTATTTTCTTCACAGTTAAACACTGTCTACCACTTTATTTCTTAAATTGTTATAAACAGGTAGCATAAATGTAAAAAAACCCAAGTTATTTTTCTACTGCGCTGGAAAAATTTCACGTCCACTGTTCTTCATATTTGGCCATTACGGTTTTAATATCATGCTCTTTAATGGCTCTGCATGGTAACAGCTAACGCCCTGTCACAATTCAGTCGCTGTAATTCCTGCTCGTTTACAAACAGGTGTTCATATGCCAACGGTTACCCGAGAAGTTCGAACAAATTGCAAACAGTATATTATGTAGACTGGAATTAGGCACATTAATAATGAATTATAGCTGTTTTACACGCTTCGCGTATCTCTAGCACTACATCAATTGGAATTAAAGCTCATTGAGAGTTTGTAGAATACAGCCTGTTTGTTTTAGACGTTTTGTTAGTTTATTTGACACAATGCAGCAGATAAATTAGCAAACATCGTGTGATTTATGTTGAGTTAATTTCGCGCAACGAAACCCAAAGCTTAAATAATATTCTGCAGAGTCCTGGTTTTTTCCGAGGTAACTAAAACTGAACATCTAATCTGTTACCTTTTATAGCAAACAAAATGGTATGCTCAACAAGGCCATATATTACAAGACCCTGGTGTCTGTTTTATAACGGCAGTTCTAAAAGCACTTCGTACTGTATGTGCATTTCTTTCTTGATGATTTCAGTGCATTCGAGCTATCTCCAGGTGACACCATAATACTTAGTTTGCTTCCCTTTTGCATACTATATCTCCAACCACATGACTGATCCCTCCCACCTCATTGAAATCTGCCTCCATGAAGTTCAAATATTAAGGTTTGATACCGCCACCTTCAGGACCTTCAACAAATTAAAAGCACCACTCAGCCACAGGAAATCGAAACCGGCAACATAAAAGACCCAAACATTTGTACTTCCCCCAAACAGTTTTTGAGGTAAACGACCAAATAAACCCATTTACTGATAAGAAAGAAAAAAAGGCAAACACGTGACTCTGCTCCCGCCTAGGCGATAACGCAATAATAACGGAAAGCCTTTCATCTGAGTCCTTGCTTGCCTGCTGCAGGGGTCAAAGGTCACAGTGTTCCTTTTTTTTCTTTTGAGCTGGCCTTGGCTTCATTTGGTGCTTTCTTGACGCCGTCCTCCTCGGGGGGGAATTCTTTGTGATGCAGCTCGGGGCAAGGTCTCCCACTCTGTCAGACACCGAGGCTCAGCTGCCCAGCAACGCATATCGATCGACCCCGTAGGAGGAGGGTTGCCGGCATAGCTGTAGGAATCTCGGCTAAAATACATAATGGCGGGCCCAGCAGAGAACCGCAAATGGAGCAAAAAAACATAACGCGCGGCATTAGCAAACTTGCCGAGTAACCCCGCCCTCCCCTCCCCCCATTAATCCGACATGCACTGACCTTCACGAGCGCCGAGTCATAACCCCAAACAGTTAAGACTACTGCTGCAGAATATGATTAACTGGGGCGTTCCAAATTATTTACGTCCGTTAATAATCAGGTAATGCAAGCAGCCGCATTCTGACATTTAAAAATCCCTACTTTAATTGCAGTCTCAATATTAGCCATGCAAATACATGCAAAGGCATAGACAAAGTAATATAACTGTAATCACAAATTAATCACTCGGCAAACAGCAAAATAAAGAAACCCTTCTTCTTCGTCATGGCATAGCCCAGAAACATTACTAACACAGTGAAGTTATGGTGCTCTTTTAGTCTATTGATCATTGCCCGTGGCCTGGCCTCTTATGGCATAAGCAAGTATCAACCAAAAATCAATTTTTTTTTCTCCAACAACTGAGTACTGCTGTTACGAACATGAGATTGAATATCCAGCAATACTTGCAGGTTCAAACTACGGAAACTGCAGTATCTCTGAATGTGTGTGTTAATATTCCCTGCGGGTTGCCCCCAGTAACCCTTATTCAAAAGTTACACAAATAAATGACCTCATGTCCTACACCAGATTTCAGAGACGTGAGGTAGACACTATTAACGAACGCAGACGGTGCTCAAGCGCGAGCTCCGATGTCAGGCGCAAGCCTCGTGCTCATCCGCAGCGAAACGTCCAGCGTTAATTCAGCTCTGACAGAGTGGCCTACATACCAGTCCGACTGGGACCACATGTACTCCGTAAGAGCTGATTTAACGCTGAACATTTGATTGTGTAGTGATCCTCTGATTTTAACTCTGAGCTCGGCGTAAACGTTTCCCCCTGAAGCTCACACCGCAGGCGTTCGTAACGACGCTGCCACGGCACGGCCTGGCAAAACTCACAAGAGCGCCTCTCTCTTCTGCCAAACACTGCACGACTGCCAGACCAGCGGCAGCACCAGGCAGCAAACACGTTAAGGGCTCTCAACGGGGTCACTTTCACTGCTCCACGCGTGCGGCTCCAGACGCACGGACACACTCATTTACCACCCGTGAGCCGCGCAAGACCTCCACCGCAGCGAAACAGGAACCAGCGAAAGTGCTACCGAAATGTGTAAATGCAAAGAAACAAGAAACCGAAAACACGGTTTCCTCAGCTCGGTGCGAATGTTTCGTCTGCTAATACTTAATGGAAATTCATCCTTTTCCTTTTTTTTTTTTTTTGGTGGATTGAAATAATAACACATATATGTGTGCGCACACGCACACACACGCACACACACACACACGCACGCACACACACGCACACGCACACACACACACACGCACACACACGTACATACATGCACACTGCGGTTTCATGGTATCATTTCTTTTCACAACCGCGGTATGTGTTCTGCACAATACCCAGGGATACGGTATTACTGGTATTTGTCACAAATCGTTGGTTACGCAATTTTACAATTAGTTCTATTGTTCTCCTTCACTAGATGGTCCTCACAGTGTAAAAAAAACCCTTTGGAAACACTCCCCTGTCACTGAAAGGCTTACTGGTATATCCTTATCCAGGGAGCTCGTTTCAAGTGAGATAAAAAAAATAAAAATAAACGGAATGTGATCTCATAACACATAGCCCATATTCCGCTTTTCTTGAAGAACCGACAACACTCTTTAGAACGGATGGATAGCATAATTTATACCCAGAATGGCTTAAAAATGATCACTTGGGTGGCCTGGCCGACCAGCTGGAAGACTACAACTCCCAACTCACTCAGGAAGAGGGAGCTTGAGATGCCCTGCACTTAAGATAGCAGATGTAAATGCCCTTATATGGTCAGGGGCTTCATCAGGGTACACCACTGTTTCACCAAAAAAACAATTCAATTAGCTACACAGTTCATTTGGCCACATGTTTCATCGGGGGAGAGATGCTAAAGAGTTCTCATGAACTTACGTTGTTCTCTTTTCATTTTGTAACCTTAGCTGAACAGACACATTTCTGATGCTTGCTTGTTCAGGATTTCAAGAGTCCACAGCCTCGAACACACCAGGCTAAAAAAAAAACTGGCTAAAACCTAAGCACGCTCCACAAACGAAGAGGTTCGTTTATTAAAATCCGAAGAAAATTTGTGTTGCATCACTAAATAACTTAGCAACTGATTTGCTCAATCTGCACCGACAGAATGACGAGCGGCACCCCGTCCGTTCGCTAACGCGGAGGGAAAATAATCCAGACTGCGCGCACTCGCTGCACACATTGATGCTACCGGACCGTCACTTTCATGCCAAGTAGCCAGACAGCACAGACAAATGTTCCATATGCCCAGCAGAGAAAGTCGGACGGGCATGTTGGCTTTCCTTTTATCTTTTTTTTTTTTGCAGTGTAAATAAAATTTAAAAAGCTGATCTCACAATTTAACCGGGAGGGAAATGTACATTTGCCTACACTACCTGGCAACTTAAAAATAAAATAAAATAAAATTAACTAAGCTACTTGAAAGGTAATTGTTTTAGCTGCCACATACTACTGGGAAATGTAGTTTAGCTCGTAGCTCCATTACGTTTTACATTCAGTTCTGCTACTCCCCAGCACTGCCGTGGTATGACCTCACGTGACACAAAAAATGTCAGTGTCATATGAAATCCTGTGAAAAGTAAGTTAAAAAAAAAAAAAAAAAAAAAATCAGAATTTGATTGCGTTTTTGAATGGGGACCAATGTGGGGTAAATCGGTGCTGGAAACAGACACCGTGAAAAAAAAAAAAAAGATTACCAGGGAATATGGTATTCTCGGTATACCGTGCAACCCTAATGTACATGCACACACACACACACACACACACACCACATATCACATACGAGCCACAGAGCCAAACTGATCTGGCGTTGTTCCTGGCGTCCCGGCGTCGCGGTGTCCATGAAACCGGCTCAGAAGGATTCCCGCAATCGCCCGCGCCGGCTGCTGCAAAGCAGCAGCGCTGGAACCCGCGCGGATGACTCCGGGTGTTTGAGGGAGGATTAAACAGGGATGCTTTTGTTCCGTATATCAGTAGGCCCGAATATGCATACATTATCAACCTAGGCGCAGCGGAAAATCTGCAGAGGCTCAAAGTGCAATCCGAGTGCCTGCAACCCCAACACATTCTACAGCTCCACCATTCGTTTCCCCACAGGAGAACGTCCCTAACTAAACCACCCGAAAACTGAACAGTCCCATCTACGCTGACGCTGGTGGCAAAGGGTTTCAGATTAGAGTCGTGGGTACTTCAAGGTCAACCGTGTGTGCACCTCAATCACACTGTGCGTTGTGGATCGACAGGGTGACCCACACACCAAATGTAGAGCCTACCGTACTGTACATTCAGCCCCAAGCAGCCACAGGAGTCAGAGGATGTGCATCTGAGCAGGATCCCGCATCATTTGAACCGCCCACCCGGGCATTTATGACACCCCGCTCCTGAGAGGGTTCCACATCCACGTCATGCAAGTCTGAGAGCCAATCAACGAGGAAGAGCAGAAACATGGAAATGCTCTGCTTCCTGAGCATGTGTGCGCATCACTTCCTGGACCTGTCCCGACTTCCTGCTCTGAATAGCAGTTCTTTCCTCGTCGGTGGCAGAGGGGGTTTTCTCTGGGAGAGCCAAGGCCCACATTTCTGCAGTGCAGCAGATCAGGCCCTGCCTGTTCTAATTGGGCCCGGCCATGGTTACAGGGCACTGGAGCCGAAACAAAGCCCCCCTGTCTAAGTGCCACACATTCATTAGAGGCTTTTCCCCGCTCTCTCTCTCTCTCTCTCTCTCTCTCTCTCTCTCCCTCTCTCTCTCTCTCTCTCTCTCTCGCTCCCTCTCCTCTTTTGCTCATTAAACTGCCACCCTGGAAACACTGGTGACCGGCTCTCATTTATTTTCATTTGAACGTCGTGCAGCTCCACTGAGCCTCATGTTGCCAGTGGAGGGAAAGCTGGGACGGTGTCATTTCGATGCCCCCCCCCCCCCTTCTCTCCCCTCCCACCCCCCCCCCCCCCCCCACCGCCCTCCCAAAATGTCCAGCAGTTTGGCCATTGCCATTCCGGGTCACGGCTGTCCCCTTCATTAACCTCCCTGATTTGGGTAATAGGCACTGATTCAGCCTGACTATACTGAACAACACCATATTCTGTTTAATATTAAATGGAATAAAACACAATACAAATAACTGCAAACCTCAATAATAGCAGACTATACTGAACAACACCATATTCTCAATATAGGCCTATTGAAGCTAAATATATTAAATGGTCCAAAAAGTATTAAATGGAATAAAACATAATACAAAAAACTGCAAACCTCAATAATAGCAGACTATACTGAACAACACCATATTCTCAATACAGGCCTATTGAAGCTAAATATATTAAATGGTCCAAAAAGTATTGAATGGAATAAAACATAATACAAAAAACTGCAAACCTCAATAATAGCCAACCGCTACATATCCAGTTCTTTAAAGCTACATGAAAAAGGAGAAATAGAAAGGTGTCCAGTTTCACCACCTACATTTAACTAGAGTTCTAGAGACTCTTTCATGTAGAATAAAAACGGCAAAATAAATTGCAAAAACACTCCTTCCTATTAATCGATCGTGTTGGTTTAAAGGTAAAACTAGGAGCCATAACACTTGCTGCAGCGTCAGAAACAAACTACCTCCGACTAAAAAATAGTCCCAGCTTAACAACAACGAGAGAGGAAAAACCTCACGGAAGTTACAAATGAAATAAAACCCGCCCTGAGCAGATGGAAGCACTTAACGATCACTTTATGGGGCAGAATGAACACGGCGAACGTGACAACACCGGTGAAAGAAGATCCTGCACTCCTGGAACACATCCCTAAAGAAATGGAGCAATAAGCACCATAAAACAATTTCTTCTTCTGGGGTGACGGAAGGGC